>NW_027211724.1:517112-593992 GCF_022749685.1 Semicossyphus pulcher | reverse complement strand
TCTCTCCCTCTCTCTCTCTCTCTCTCTCTCTGACTCTCTCTCTCTCTCTCTCTCTTCCTCTCTCTCTGTCTCTCTCTCTATCTCTATCTGTCATATTAATGCAGCTCATTAACTCTGTATCTTCTGGTCCCATTAACATTACTAACCACATATCTTCCCGGGAGTTCTTGTGCTCCCTTGTCTTGAAGGTTCCTGAGGATCGTTGCTGCAGACCACCTGCTGCTGTGGACCTGCTCGACTGCAACAACTACTAACATCAGCCTTCCCCATAGTATCATTATTGTTGCTGCTAATTACGATTACCTCAGCCTTTAACCTTACTCTGCTTCTCTCGCTAATTTATTTATTCATTTATTTAGCCAATCTTCACCCTAGTCTACCACTATTATAGACCTGCTCTTTCTGTAAAGTGTCTCGAGATAACTCTGGTTATGATTTGGCGCTATACAAATAAAATTTGATTTTGAATTGATTTGATTCTGTTTGTATCCTCAAAACCGTGACAGTAAACTAAAGGCTCACTACCTAGCAGTCTGCTAATTTCCTGTCTGAATGGAAAGTCAAACAAGCAGCTGGATCCTCAGCACCAAAGTTAAGCAGCTGAAATTTTGCATTAAAAACACTGCAGCAGAGTTTCACTACTACTCTGCATATTTTCATGTTTTATTTCTTTCAGTGTTATCTCACAATGAATGTGTTGTGGTATGACCTCAGGGATCACGCTTCACAGCTTTTACTGAACAGGATCGGCATCATAATAACTGCCAAGTGATTAATTGCTCGTCACTCACTGACATAAAGCCTCAGTCAACAAACGAGTTTCTGAACCTCAGGCTGTTGGATCATCTCCAGCTTTAACGCCCAACATGTCAGAAAAATGACAAAGAGGACAAATTGCATAAACTGATGTAGAGGAAATTAAAATTGATGTTTGATTCAAAGAGAGATGTGTAAGAATACCTCCGCAGCACGTCACACGTGGGCGAAATCTGTCTTACTAGAGCGTTATGAACCCAAAATAAACAGATGTTACGGAGATTGAATGACTATAAACAGGCTGATTGTTAAGCCTGAGTTCATGCTCTGTTAGGTCTGTCTGCAGACGACTAGAACACTACTTTAAAATGCTCCTTTTTTGAATGGAGTTTGGTTCCACTGTTCCTGATGTCACCTCAGGACTTTAGTCACAAGGACAATTTGTGGCCTTCATCAGAAAACAGTTTATCAGCAGCATGTGAGTGTTTGTGTTATTTGTTTCTTTGCATTGACTTTATGTTACTTTGCCGTGTCAGTGTCTCCTGTGGGGGATCAATAAAGCTAATCTTCTTTCTGAACTCACCTCACTACAGCCAGCTCCACACGACCACCACGTCTGATTTAAACTGTGTTATCACTTCTTTTGTTTGTGTTGTTTCTATGTTTCTTCTTTAGGCTGCTGCATGGCTGCTGACCCAACAGAGACGAGCAACCAGCAGAAGTTA
This sequence comes from Semicossyphus pulcher, assembly GCF_022749685.1. Lineage (NCBI taxonomy): Eukaryota > Metazoa > Chordata > Actinopteri > Labriformes > Labridae > Semicossyphus > Semicossyphus pulcher. The sequence continues at coordinate 592,511 of NW_027211724.1, read as the reverse complement.
ACATGGTCGCTATAAACAAGAAGTAAACTTACTTCTAGTTTATAGGAACAAGTTTCAGGTTTTGTCAGTTCTAACATTCAGGTAATGTTTCACCTCTAAGCCGCACAATGCAGCGAACAATAAACAGGCATTCTGTTGGCTCGTGGGCTGGTTGGTGCTGCCAAGAGTTAGCTTTATGCTGCACGTACACATGGATTACTGAACAAGGTCTTAATTAACAAACTATTTAACCACACCTTGGGTTAACTGTAAAGTTAGATGAAAACATCTGCTCCTCTAAACTCTTTTAAGACGTTCACTCGAGGTCGTGCTGTTGTACTGAACATCAGTGAGGGCGATTTAGAGTCACCAGTGAACCTAACGAGCATGTCTTTGGACTGTGGGAGGAAGCCGCAGCACCCGGAGGGAACCCACGCCTGCACGGGGAGAACATGATGACTCCACACAGGAAGGCCCACTACGTCTGAACCGGGATTCAAACCAGGAACCTTCTAGCTGTGAGGCGCTAACCACTGCACCACTGTGCAGCCACGCTGTGATTTTTGACCCATTCCCGGCCGTGCTGATATTCAGTACAGACCTGCAGTGTGATCTTGCATATTTTGCATGTTTCCCGCGGTGGTTGTGCCGCCGCTGGAGAAAGCAGAAACAACATGACAGAACAGATGTTTATTTTACCCTTTGATGCTCGTTACCTCTTACAACAGAGATCTGCCCAAATTAAACACGATGAAGCTGAGAAGTTTGAGAGCCCAGAAATTCATTTCTAAAGAATATTAGGTCATAGGTCACCTGATTTAAACTGTCTTTGTTTGCAAACTAATCCCACTAAGCCTTTCATCTTTCACCTTTCATCACAATATAATATGTCTTTGTTTTTTTTCTTTATTGACGACCATGAGAAGCAGTCTGCACTGCTGGGGATCAGCACGCCAAGGCCACCAGACGCTCGCCAACGAGCACCCCCCCAGGTCTGGCTCCAGGGGGTAGCCCCGGTCTCCCTGATCCGGGCGAGGTAGCTGTCACACGTTCTTGCCTCTTCATTGGGTTTTTTTGAACTGCTCTTAGTCTGGTCCCTCCCCTGGGACCAATTTGCCTTGGGTGACCCAACCAGGAGCTCGTGCCCCGGACAACACAGCTCCCAGGTTCACAGGGACACACAAACCCCTCCACCATGTAAGGTGGCGATTCACGGAGGGGGGGCTGGATTGCTCCCTCCAGGTGGGGGAGTGAGTCTCTGCCTCAAGTGAAGGAGTTCAAATATCTCAGGGTCTTGTTCATGAGTGAGGGTAAAATGGATCGTGAGATTGACAGGCGGATCGGTGCAGCATCAGCAGTAACGGGCGTTGTACCGGACTGCTGTGGTGAAGAGGGAGCTGAGCCTGAAGGCAAAGCTTTCGATTCACCAGTCTATCTACGTTCCAACCCTCAGCTGTGGTCACGAGCTTTTGCTAGTGACTGAAAGAATGAGATCGCTGATACAAGCCTTCGTAGGGTGTCCGGGCTCAGCCTCAGAGAGAGGGTAAGGAGCACGGAGATCTGGGGGGAGGCCGGAGTAGAGCCTCTTCTCCTTCGCACCGAAAGGAGCCAGTTGAGGTGGTTTGGGCATCTGGTTAGGAGCCTCCTGGGCGCCTCCCTTTGGAGGTTTTCTGGGCACTTCCAACTGAGAGGAGACCCCGGGGCAGACCCAGAGCTCGCTGGAGGGATTATATATCCCATCTGGCCTGGGAACACCTCGTGATCCCCCAGGGTCACCTTGCTGAGCCTGCTGCCACCGCGACCCGACCCCTGATAAGCAGAAGATAATGGATGGGTGGATGGAGGGATGACCATGAGAGGAAAGGGAGACAGAAAGACGTCAGGGGTTAACAGAGGAGACGCAGCTGCAGTTCTCAGTTTAGCCACATGAGGGCGATCTTCACTAATAATACAGGACAGCTGCTCTGATTTTACACTTCCACTCAGTGTACTGAGCTTATTGATCTGAACCGCTCCACAGTAACATTGTTTCATTATCATTAATGAACTCTTTATTAATAAATAAATTAATAAACTTGTGAAGAAGACTTTTCACTCCTTTTTTCAAACTGTCAATCATTCTTCTTCACGTCTTTATTCAGCTGATCATAAATCATCTTTTACTTTGAAACAAACATCGATAACTTCCTGCTGAGGAGGAATGATCGTTATATTATTTAGTCTTTACTTGTTTAGTGTAACTCACAGACAGCTCGCCCTCTCCAGGCCTTTAAGGAGCAGTGTTTATGATGTGGTGACATCTAGTGATGAGGCTGCAGATTGCAACTACCTGACAGCTAGTCCTCTCAACCTGCTCTTCCAAGTGTGAGGGAGAAACTGCGGTCGCAGCGAAATCAGCACAGAAACAAAACAAAATAAAACCTAAAAGCTTCTTAAGAGCTTCAGACTTCTTTTTGTCCTTTCTAGGCTCCTGTACAAACTGCTGCTTCTGCAGATCTAAAGAAATAAGAGCTGACCCCAAACATTCTTATTTTCAGGTGATTACACACTAATGGAAACTCACACTGGTCCTTTATATTTTAAATCTTAGACTATATTTGAATATGTTTAAATTTAAGGTGTCAGAAGATAAAAAGATTTACTCATTCTAGATGTTAAATATGGCGTCTCTTAACTTTTATACACCTACATGAACAAGAGGACGAGCAGAAGTCGGAGTTCAAACAACAGACAAAAACATTTCAGTTTAATCCTGTGAGCTGTGAGGCGTTGGAGGTCTCAGACGGACCGGAGCCTGACCAAGAACCGGCCCGTCAGGTGAGGCTTCTCAATCCTTCAGGTGAGCAGAGACAGCTGTAACAAACAGGGCTATCTCTGCAGGCATCCTCTCTGTCGTGTTGTCACACACTTAGAATAACAAGCTGAGCCTGTCAGTGGAAACAACAAGAACTTTTAGTGGACCGACTTGAATTGCACATTTGCCCCAAAGGATGACATCACAGCCATTACAGAGAGTTTCACGACTGCAGGCGGAAGTGATTCATCAGAGGAAGAACTTTTCCTTCAGTCAGACCCCACAATAAATTCAACTGGCCCAGAGTTGTCTTTTAACAAACTTCATGTAAGCTTTGTTATGTTTCTGACCCACCACCAGCCAGACTCACACACATGTTCATGCTTTAACTCTCCCCCTGCTTTCTTTAACGGTCACATGCATCTCTCACTTACATGTTTGCCCTGGAAAATGTAAACTAAGGCAGCATGCAGGTAATCACTTGGTCTGACACCTGTTGTACCCCTAAAGAAAAGAACCCACAAGACAAATGATAGTGGACTGAATTAATCATAACTGACTTAGTTTATAACAATAATCTGATAAACAGGAATAACTTAACAAACTGTTTGATCCTAAGAGTCCTAAAAATGTCACATTTATCTCCTTTAATTGACTTTAATGATCTTGTTGAGTCTCTTAGTTTGGGTGCTCCTGCTGCACCAGAGATGGTAGATAATACTGAATCCTGTTGAGCCTCTCTGTGGTCACACCTGTGAGGCGTTTAAGGTCCGGACCCGGAGCTCTGTGTGGACTGGCAGGACCTGACCTTCAGGTGCCCCGGGGCCCCTGAGCCCCCCCTGAGGGTCAGGGAGCACTCTCTGTTTCTGGTGTAAACCCACCCGACCTGCCGGTCCTCACCGCTCGGCTCAGACCTGTTTGCTGTCGGGGCCCCGGGGCCTCGCTGAGACTCCCTCAGGCTTGTTTGTAATCCCAACATGACCAGCCCCCTCCCACGCCCCCGGCCTCATCTTGAGCCATAAAAGTCCCCAACGTCCCAGCAGCTCCTCACTCTCCACTCAGAGCCTACGACCAGCATGACCACCTTCTCCACCCGCAGCAGCTTCTCCCCCGTCAGGAGCTCCATCGTGATGGGCCCCTCCATGACCTCCTCCCGCCGGGTCGGCAGCAACGGAGCCGGCAGCGTGTACGGAGGAGCCGGAGGATCAGGGGTCCGCGTCTCCAAGGCCTCCTTCAACTTCTCGTCTAGCCCTGCAGCCGGCGGCAACCTCGATCTGGCCGACGCCATTGACATCGCCGTCAGCGAGAAGGAGACCATGCAGAACCTCAACGACCGCCTGGCCACCTACCTGGAGAAGGTGCGCAGCCTGGAGAAGGCCAACGGAGACCTGGAGCTTCAGATCAGACAGTTCCTAGAAAACAAAGCTGTACCAGAGCTTCACGACTTCCGTGGTTACAACATCCGCATCAAAGACCTGCAGGACAAGGTGAGAACAGAGACAGACACCTGAAGTTTGAGCAGAAAACAACAGATCATACAGGGACAACCTTACCCTGAATTTAGCCTCTCAGGTAGCACATCTCAGCAGAAAGGTGTCAACATGTTTAACCAATCAACACCAGAGTCAGAGATGGAGTTATGAGGTGAAATGTTTGGTGGCTGGACAGAACCTTCTCAGGGTGGCTGATCTGGAGTCATAGAGTCACATTATGAAAAATAATCTGCAAAAGAAAAGGAAAAGAATTTGAATAGCAAAATGACAGATGTAAAGAAGACGCACCCAAAGCAGCTGAAAAGGTGCTTAATTATTCTCTTTTACTTTGGTATATTTCTTCTTTATATTTCTATCATTCAGTCTTTCTGTGGCCCTTCTGTGACTCCGTAGATTGTCTGCAGGCACTCTGTTCATGTACAGTGTGTCATGTCTGTAGTCTTCTCTCTCACGCTCTTCGGGTCAAACTGTGTCCAACACGAACAAACAGAATCTAATTTCATTGATTTTATTAAGCAACATGTTAAAAGATGCAAATATGAATGGATTGTGGTCAGCATCATATAACAAACAAATAACACGTGAACATGTGTCTGTTAACATGTAAATAGGTTCTGTATGTTCTCATCATCAGTAAATATTTGTTATTATAGTTTGTTTAAACACCTGATGAGAGGTGGGGGGGGCAGGTGTCAGCAGGTAACAGGTGACTTTAACTGAGTGCAGAAAGTTTACTGACATTAATACATTTATCAATATTTAAATGTGACATTTAAATTAAGTTATTCCTTCTTTTAGCTTTACATTTGAGATTAGTTTAAATCAGTATTTCATATAATTTAAATATATTTTTAATGTTTCTTTTTCGCTTTTAAAAGTTAAAATTGAATTTAATCTTTTTTGTTTTATAGTTTTTCTCTTAAGCTTTTTTGTTACCTTATAAACAACTTGATTTGTCATATTGTTAAAATTTAGTTTTCAGTTTACATATTTATGACTTAAAACATCACTGAAAGCATTTTTTAAACCTTTTTTGATTTTCAGGCTGTAAACTTTTGTTTTAAGTGTTTTTATGTTTTAAGTGTTTTTATGTTTTAAGTGTTTTTTTGTTTTAAGTGTTTTTTTGTTGTCAGTGTTTTTATGTTTTCAGTGTTTTTTTGTTTTAAGTGTTTTTTTGTTTTAAGTGTTTTTTTGTTGTCAGTGTTTTTTGTTTTCAGTGTTTTTTTGTTTTAAGTGTTTTTTTCTTTTCAGTGTTTTTATGTTTTAAGTGTTTTTTTTGTTTTAAGTGTTTTTTTGTTGTCAGTGTTTTTTTGTTTTCAGTGTTTTTATGTTTTAAGTGTTTTTTTGTTTTAAGTGTTTTTTTGTTTTCAGTGTTTTTTTGTTTTAAGTGTTTTTTTGTTGTCAGTGTTTTTTGTTTTCAGTGTTTTTTTGTTTTAAGTGTTTTTTTCTTTTAAGTGTTTTTATGTTTTAAGTGTTTTTTTGTTTTCAGTGTTTTTTTGTTGTCAGTGTTTTTTTGTTTTCAGTGTTTTTATGTTTTAAGTGTTTTTTTGTTGTCAGTGTTTTTATGTTTTCAGTGTTTTTTTGTTTTAAGTGTTTTTTTGTTGTCAGTGTTTTTTTGTTGTCAGTGTTTTTTTGTTTTCAGTGTTTTTATGTTTTAAGTGTTTTTTTGTTGTCAGTGTTTTTTTGTTGTCAGTGTTTTTTTGTTTTCAGTGTTTTTATGTTTTAAGTGTTTTTTTGTTGTCAGTGTTTTTATGTTTTCAGTGTTTTTTTGTTTTAAGTGTTTTTTTGTTGTCAGTGTTTTTTTGTTTTCAGTGTTTTTTTGTTGTCAGTGTTTTTTGTTTTCAGTGTTTTTTTGTTGTCAGTGTTTTTTTCTTTTCAGTGTTTTTTTGTTTTTAGTGTTTTTTTGTTTTTAGTGTTTTTTTGTTTTCACTGTTTTTATGTTTTTAGTGTTTTTTTGTTGTCAGTGTTTTTTTGTTGTCAGTGTTTTTTTGTTGTCAGTGTTTTTATGTTTTCAGTGTTTTTTTCTTTTCAGTGTTTTTTTGTTTTTAGTGTTTTTTTGTTTTCACTGTTTTTATGTTTTTAGTGTTTTTTTGTTTTCACTGTTTTTTTGTTGTCAGTGTTTTTTTGTTTTAAGTGTTTTTTTGTTGTCAGTGTTTTTTGTTTTCAGTGTTTTTTTGTTGTCAGTGTTTTTTTCTTTTCAGTGTTTTTTTGTTTTTAGTGTTTTTTTGTTTTCACTGTTTTTATGTTTTTAGTGTTTTTTTGTTGTCAGTGTTTTTATGTTTTCAGTGTTTTTTTGTTTTCAGTGTTTTTATGTTTTCAGCTCTTGATATTCACTTTGAAGTCACTACAGAGAAATGAAATGAGGGAAGAAAACTTATCAGGGTTAAAAACATTTAGATACATTTTTATTTAGCTCTAAATCAGGGTTAAGAATTTTAGCGATGAGATAAAAAAGATGTAAACTCTAAAAGAATTGGAGCAAACATTTGTAATCTGAGTGTTTGTAGCTCCACCTGGTGGCCACAGAGCTGCACTGCTGTTTAATATCCACTGAAGCCAAACCACCAGATGTTCACAGTTTTTCTCGTCCTCAGATTTACATCGCTGTTCGTGGAAACGCCGCCCTCGTCCTTGCCATTGACAACGCCAAGCTCGCCACCGACGACTTCAGAGTGAAGTGAGTGAGACTTTAAATCTGCCGAGACTGAAGAACGTGAAACAATCTGATTACTTTTGTCTCTTTGTCAGTTCTTCTCAAACACTTCCTGAACTCTGTCGGTGTTTCTTCAGGTACGATAACGAGCTGTCCATGCGTCAGTCCGTGGAGGCCGACATCCTTGGGCTGAAGAGGGTCCACGACGAGCTGACCATGAGCCGGGCCGACCTGGGGCTGCAGGTGGAGAGTCTGCGGGAGGAGCTGATCCAGCTGAAGAGGAACCACGAGGAGGTGAGACTACAGAAACCAGACACAAACACATGAACAGATCAGGAATCAGAGGAGTAACCGGGTTCTTCCTGCAGGACCTGCTGGCCATGCGGGCTCAGATGGGAGGACAGGTGAACGTGGAGGTGGACGCCGCCCCTCAGGAGGACCTGTCTGCCGTCATGGCCGGAATCAGAGAACACTACGAGAGCGTCGCCACCAAGAACCGCAAAGAGCTGGAGTCCTGGTTCCAGGCCAAGGTGAGACCACACAGCCCTGTTTGCTGCTCTGATGCTGCCCCCTGCTGGACACATTTTAAACAGAACCAATCGTAATGGTTTCACTTTAAAGGATTCAGACTGACGCTATATGAAACTCCATCTGTGTAGGAAGGTCATGTGATTAGGCTAAAGGTCATGTGATTAGACTGAAAGGTCATGTGATTAGGCTGAAAGGTCATGTGATTAGACTAAAGGTCATGTGATTAGACTGAAGGTCATGTGATTAGGCTGAAAGGTCATGTGATTAGACTGAAGGTCATGTGATTAGACTGAAGGTCATGTGATTAGACTGAAGGTCATGTGATTAGAATAAAGGTCATGTGATTAGACTGAAAGGTCATGTGATTAGACTGAAGGTCATGTGATTAGAATAAAGGTCATGTGATTAGACTGAAGGTCATGTGATTAGACTGAAGGTCATGTGATTAGACTGAAGGTCATGTGATTAGGCTGAAAGGTCATGTGATTAGACTGAAGGACCTTTGTTTGTTACAGTGATTGAAAAAGGTCGGTAAAGGTCATGTTTACCTTTACAGCGTGACTTGTTTCAGTTTCCCGATCTGTGATCAGTCACATCACTTCCATCAATCACATCACTGATTGTTTTTGTCCTCAGACGGCCGAGCTGAACAAAGACGTAGCCGTGAGCACGGAGACGCTGCACACGTCCAAGTCTGAGATCGGAGAGATCAAACGAACCGTTCAGACTCTGGAGATCAAACTGCAGGCTCAGCTCAGCAAGGTGAGCAACACATATCACACTTATATCACAACAACAACAACAACAACAACAACAACAATAATAACAATGTTTTGCGAAACATATCACGAGGGGTTACAATTAGTTAGGTTGTGATTTTAAAGGAGAGGTGTTTCCGTCTTCAATCTCCTTTTAGGAACGCTGTCACAGCATGACGAACAGATACCGTCTCTGATGCAGTCACAACATGTGGATCGTAAAGGACCCTTCCATGTTAACTACTGACTGAAAATCATTGCATCAATACATAATGGACACATTATATATAATATTACTCTGGTGCATTGATGTTTACTTAAACCACGGTATTGATCATGAAGTGTGTTAAAAGAAGAAAAATGTTTGATATTAATTTATATTTATACATTCTTCTTTACGAACACAGTTAAAATGTTAAACGTGATTTTATTTGGGATAAACTATAAGTTAGTGTTTTTGTGCTAAGATATAAAATCACTGTATTAATAAATATCAGTGAATATTAAACAATCATTTGATAACTTTATTAGTTTTTATACTTTTGTTTTAATTTCAGGTCATAAAAACAGATCTTTGAATAATCCTCTTTAAATTGATCTTATAACTATTTTAACTTTAATAACTTTTAGGCTGCACAGAAAGAAGCATTAGATTATCATTAAATAAATGACATCAATACAAAAACAAGCACAGCTGGAACATTTGAACGACCTCGATCAAAAAAAAGATTAAAATGTTTTTCAATTAAAAACTATCCTGAGAGAGTTTCACTTAGTTTTTTACTGACGATGAAATATTGAAATTGACTCGTTAACTCGACACATTTTTCTGCCCGATGAAAAGTTACAAGTCATTAAAAAACCGTCCGAATTCAGAGTTTCATTGTTTACATGTTTGTTTTGTGGCAGCATTGAGCTTCCGTACACATCTGAACATCTGAGGGTTTGAAAGTTTTCACTGCTGACCCGACGCTTCTCCTCCTCCTCCTTCTGACAGAAAAGAGCTTTGGAGGTGACTCTGGAGGAGACCAGGAGTCGCTACGCTAACATGCTAACAGGGTACCAGAGGCAGGTGATGGCTCTGGAGGAGCAGCTGGCCCAGCTGAGGGGAGACCTGGAGAACCAAAAGGTTCTGTTCGTGGACCTGCTGGACATCAAGACCAGACTGGAGATGGAGATCGCCGAGTACAGGAGGCTGATGGAGGGGGAGACCGAGAGGTGAGTTCAGGGACTCGTTCAGACACGTTGGACAAAAGAGTTCATCAGCTCCACCTGACTGTCCATCATGTGGAGCCTCAACCAGAGAAAAGAGAGAAAACTTTTTATACTTATCGTGATTGTATTCAAACGTAGTGATTCGTCCTGTGTTTCTGCAGCAAGACAACAAAGACCACCCGCGTCGTCACCATCGTGCAGGAAGTGGATTCCTCTGGAAACGTGGTGAGCACCAGCTCTAATTTAGACCAGAGCTCCACCACAACCACAACAACGTCAGAGTAACTGAGTACAAGTTGCAGCCGCTACGCTGGAGTGTGGGACGATATCAAACGTCCCTCCGATAGCAGCAGGATGGTACCCGGCGCTGCTGACACTGTCTGAGGCTTTGCAATAAAACAGAGGTTCGACATCGTTTCTGTGCTTCGTGTGTTTTTCTTTCACAATGTCAAAATGTGTTATTATATATTATACAGTTTATTATGAGTCCACTCAGAGCCCAGAGGTCCAGACATCCAGCCAGACCTCAAACGCCTCATAGAGAGATTCAAAGACAGCAGGAGAGTGAGGAGGTCCGATCACATTCGATCCATATTTTGATGCACTGCAACAGAAAGACAGAGCGCTTGTTTTACTGGAGTGTTTTTATGATGCGAGGTACGGAAGTGTTCGCTAACAGAAGAAGAAGAGAGACTGCGTTAGCCATGAACGTGCTCCGGCACAGCTCAAAACATCTGACAGGGCTCTGAATCGTAATGTGCTTTAAAGATTTTAGTAGGGAGGAAAATGTCACTTCCTGTGTCCACTATGTGGCGCTATAGAAGCTGTAGAGAGCTGTACATCAACTGTAGAGAGCACAGCGGCAGCGCTGTGACTGACTGAATGCAGCATTGAGATGTGAACAAAACGTGGCGTGCTCTCAAACAAACCTTCATCAACTTCTCACCTTCGGTGTCTTTTAGATCAGATTACAGATTTTCACCTTGATTGATAAATAAAAGAAGGAGTGTAAATATGCAAAAATGTGCTTTCATGTCAAAATAGCAAAATGGCCGACTTCCTGTTGGGTGTAGGTCGAGGAGCCCAGACGCTGTTCTTTAAGTCTTGTTATGTTACGTGAGCCTGCCAAAGTGTTTTTGTAGGGGGCGCTATAGAGCTATTATGCCAGGCCAATCCATAATATTTACATTAAGGTATTCCTGACACATGTGCCAAGTTGAATATGTCTGTGAGCAACCTCTGCCCCTTTAAAAAGAACTTCCTGTTTCGAAGCACGACATCACAGTTCACGTCTTTACAATAAAGCATCACCGAGGGGTTAATCCGACCACATCTGAGGTTGATATGTTGCACCTGATCAGAGGGGTACACCAACGTCTAACACATGTCATTTCCTGTTTGCAGTAGGTAGCTCTATGGCTCTAGCTAACATCGGTAGTTGTGTTCAGGGACTCGTGTCGTACATGAGAAAGATTGAATGTTGTATATGAGAGTTACAACAACTTCATGTCTTGTAGGTAGGCAGGTATCAAACTTCCGTATCCCACCACGGCCACGCCCTCTGACCTAAAGTCGGGATTTTAACAACTGTTAATCGTCAGCGTCCTGACCAAGTTTGAGGAGGATCGCATGAAGGAGGAGGAGTTTGTTCAAGTATGGACCCCGTTGGCATGATGTATCTGTCTACCCTATGTGGACCCTTAGATGACACCTTCTGTGGGGGCTGGAGTTTGTGCATTTGGTAGCGGCTATAGAGCCAAGCTGCCACACTCATTTAAACACCTGTATCAGATGTACACTTTCATCCCTTCTGATATTTAGGCTGCCACATAGAAGACTCATTCCTAAGTATAATAATAATTCCTTTCATTCCAATGGCGTCCTCGCATCGCTTAATGCTCGGGCTGAATGCAGACATTTTGACTTGTTTAAAGGACAGAAGTTTAGTTTAGTTTAGTTTAGTCATGTTTATTTCGAATATGTCAATAAAAACAAACAATTCTGCAATTTAAAATCATAGAGAAAGACATGCAAAGTGAGTAACAGATTCAAAGAGCAAAAAAGAGGCAAAAAACAAAAACAAAACAGAAAGAAATGTATCTGACCTGAGATGTGAGCTGCTTACAAGTGACTCTGGAAGGTTGTTGTGCAGGAGTAGTAAAACAAATGGTACATGCCCTGCAGTGACGTGCGGTGAGGTTCATGGCTGGTGAGGCACTGACTCCATCAGAATCAGATTTACAAATATATGAACCCAACAACAGAGTAGATTATTCACCATTTGACAGCAAGGGCTGGCTCAGTTCGTGGCAGCGGCAGCGAGTAGTGGCACTTCCTGCTTCCTGCCTTCCACTCCAGTTGCCGGTGTCTGAGGCAGCTGCCACTGACCTGCCACTGACCTGCCACTTACTCTGCAGCTGCGGAGTAGCATAAACATTTCTGGGCTCACCCAGTGCCTCTTCACTGCCGTTGTAAGATCGCTGAGCACACTAAACAGGTTACACACATATATTATATACATCAGCTAAACTATGGAAAGCCAGGGGGGCATATATTAAAAGTGTTTGAAAGTGTTTTATTGGCGACATACAGAGAGACAGTAACACGCTCTCATTGCATGGCAGAGCACAGTTTGTGAGGGATTGCGCAATCCAAGGTGAGGCTCAGCTTGCTGCTGCCTCACTGTGCGTCTCTTCCCCGTATTTGAACGGAAATGTGAAAATTCAGCGATTTTTAATAAAAAACGATCCAAATTGTTTAAGTTAAATGGAAAATCAGTTTATAGTTCAAACCATTTGATAAATATAACCATTTAATTTATCTGTTTATTATATATTTTATTTATGATGACAGGTGAGGCTCTGCCTCCCCTGCCTCTCCTGACCGCACGTCACTGATGCCCTGTCCTAAATGATGTATATGGTACTATAAACATGCCAATGAGGAGAGGACCCTGTCTAATGTGTTGATGAGTTAGGAGTCTTTTGGGTTGAAAGAAAAGGGTCTTTGTCCTAATGTGAAACACAAGAGAAACATACACACACCCCGGACATATATAAGTGCATGTTGAACTGTGTTTCTGGGAGACACTATTTGGCCGAGGTGATCTCCCAGGTATTCATGAAGCCTGTCTGATGCTGATTCTTTGTAATAAATCTGTGCTTATATACAAACAAGTCGGTGTCAGCAGAAGTTCTTTTCTTCATCTGCGCATCATCGACGTCTGAGAAACAACAGAAACTAAACATATCCGAAAAGGAGTGAGAAGAAGTAAACCTTATCTACTCTCACCCCTCTTGTAGTGACTTACAATAATTAATTAATTACATGTTGACTTCCGTGGTTACAGTACTACTCTTATAAAAATATACTATTCAATTTTATATAAAAAGGAAAGAAAAAAAACGCATAGACATCCATATCATATACTTTACAAGATTCTATCCTAATTAACACAAGTATAACACAACAAAATGTTTACACAATATACCTACATACACAACAACTCTTGATATTACGGCTTCCTGTATCTTGTGATCATCATACTTTTGGACCGTGCTTTGAACTGATGGATGCTTGGACATTGCTCTTGTTCCTCACTCAGACTGTTCCACAGTTTTACAGCAGCAGTGATGCACAAAAACCTTTCATGGTGGAACTTCTGTTCAGTATTTTGAAACTGAATTCTCCCCTCAAATTATAACCCCCCTCACGCTCATGAAACCAGTTTTGAATGTTTGCTGGTAGCTGATGGGTCTTAGCCTTGTACATAATTATTGCCGTTTGATTTGTAACTATGTCGGTGAATTTGAATAATTGAGACTGTAGAAATAGTGTGTGTGTTCCAGATGGCCGACCTTGTGGATGGTCCTTATTGCTCTCTGTTGAAGAATGATTAGTGACTGTAATGAACTTTTATAGTTATTACCCCAAACTTCAGCACAATAATGTAAATATGGCAAGACTAGGGAACAGTATAGAGTGTGGAGTGACTTGTGATCCAGAACCTGCTTTGCTTTATTTATGACTGCTATACTTCTAGCTACACTGTATTTTACATGTGTAATATGTGGTTTCCAGCTACGCCTGTCATCTATTGTCACACCTAAGAATTTGTTTTCGTGCACCCGATCAACAGCAACTCCATCAATTTCTATCTGCACCTGTGTGTTTAGCCTGAACTTAGCAAATAACATAAACTTTGTCTTGCTCACATTTAAAGATAATTTATTCCAATCAAACCATAACTTCAATTTATGTAGTTCTTCGTTAATGTCCTCCTGTAGTTTATCTTTATTATCACCAGAGCAAAAAACATTTGTATCATTAGCAAAAAGTACCATTGACATTCACTTTGATACTTGGCAAATATCATTGATGTATAGAATAAAAAGTTTGGGCCCCAATACTGACCCCTGGGGGACGCCACAAGCAATGTCCAAGCACTTAGAGCTATAATTACCCAGCTTCACAAACTGTTGACGTCTGTCCAAATAACTTTTAATCCAGTCTATTGCAATGCCTCTTATACCAATTTTCTCCAGTTCATTGAATAATATATTGTGATTAATCGTATCAACAGCTTTCTTGAGGTCAGTGAATATGCCAATTGCATGTTGCTGATTGTCAGCTGCGTCTGTGATTCTTTCTATGGATTCCATTAATGCCTGAGAAGTTGATCTGTTTCCAGAAATGAATCTAGTCTACTGTTAAAAAGTTTCTCCAATATTTTTGCAAATTGTGGCAGTATTGAGACAGGTCTGTAGTTTGTCAAGTGGAGTTTGCTCCCGGTTTTGAATGACAGATTGCATATGTGTGTCAGCGGCTTGGAAATGCCCTCAATGACCTGTTTGACCAGTGACATGTCATTATCATTAAAATCTGTAGTTTTTTTGTTTTTGCAATTTTTAACTATGTCCAATATTTCATTTTCCTCCACTACATTAAGGAACATTGTGCATGGATTTCTGTCAACCAGTTCCCCCAAATGTTCCCCATCTGCCCCTCGACCCAGAATTCTACCCCGTAGATCTACATGAACAAAAAACTGATGGAAGCGATCTGCCACCTCATCCATATTGTGGTTTTCAATTTCATTTTCGATAAAATATTTAGTTAAGCTGTTTTGTTTAGCACCATCTCTTATAATACTGTTCAATATATTCCATATCCCTTTATCATTATCTAGTTTATTCTTATAATAATCTTTCTTACTTATCCTTATAATACTGGTTAACTTATTTCTATATGTTTTATATTTATCTTCTGCCTCCTTAGTTCTCTGTCTAATGAAATTCCTGTACAATGCATTTTTCTTTTTACAGGCATTTTGTAAACCTTTAGTTAACCATGGACAATTATTATATCTAGCTTTTTATTATATTCCTTGATTGGACAATGTTTATCATATAATGACCTAAATATGAATAAGAATGCGTTATAAGCACTGTCCACATCAGCTTCACTATATATCAGTGAGTATTGTCTACTTGTATACATGAAACACACACATACACCCACACACACACACACACACGTTTCAGTTCATCAGAAGTGTTTTATTGGCGTGTTTCTGAGAACGGCGGCAGCGTGTTGACCGATGTTCGGTTTCTCACTCCTGAGCTTCGGAGCTGATCTCTTCCTCGTCGGTTACGACCTCTTTGGTGACGATCACAACCCTGCGTGTTGTAGTGGTGGAAGTGGAGACAGCAGGTCTGCAGGGAAACACACATAAAGAGTCAACCTATGCCCTTTAAATGGAGTGGGATAATGTCTACATTTATGAAAGGACGTAAAAACAATAACTATAAAAATGACAAACAAACAGGACTTGTCTCATGTGAGCCCAAACGTCAGCTTTGACTTATTTAAAGTTACATGTAAAGTTAACTTTGTTGACTTTTTCTGTAGCAGCAAGACAGCGTTGACCAAACAATCCATAACACTCATCCCAGTATCACCCCAGTATGGACTGGTGAACTCACGCCATCAGCTCTCCGTCCAGCAGCCTCCTGTACTCGGCGATCTCCATCTCCAGTCTGGTCTTGGTGTCCAGCAGCATCTGGTACTCCTGTCCCTGACGCTCCAGGTCGGCTCTCAGCTGAGCCAGCTGCTCCTCCAGAGCACCCACCTGCATCTGGTACCCTGCTAGCATGCTGGCATAGCGGTTCTGGTTGTCGGCGAGGGTTCCTTCCAGAGATGCTTTCTGAAGAGGAGGAGGAACAGCGTGATGAGATCTACAGATGGCGGTTATGAGCACAAATCAAGACAAAGAGATCGTAGAAACCCACCATGCTGAGCTGAGCTTGGAGCTCGATCTCCAGGCTCTGCAGCGTCCGTTTGACCTCTGTGACCTCAGAGCGTGATGACTGAAGAGTCTCTGTGCTCACGGCAACCACCTTATTGACCTCCTCAGTCTGCAAACCAACAAAAATACAAAGATTCAGTGTCAGACATCATGAGTGTGATTGACAGCTGCTCCTAAATCAATCTGTATGCAGACGACTCTCTTCTGTTTGTTATCAACACTTCTATGTTTCGTATTCACTCATTGTAGTCATGTCACATATAAATCTTGAACTCTTCTTAAAGAAGGTCATACATGAAGAGGTTCCTGACCTCAGGGGGTTCACATCACTCACCTTGGCCTGGAACCAGGTCTCCAGCTCTTTGCGGTTCTTGGTGGCGACAGTCTCGTAGTGTTCTCTGATTCCGGCCATGACGGCAGACAGGTCCTGCTGAGGAGCGGCGTCCACCTCCACGTTCACCTGACCTCCCATCTGAGTCCTCATAGACAGCAGGTCCTGCAGGAAGACACGCCATCAAGGAAAATAAGAGAGAGGTATTTTAGGTTGGTTACTAAGATACTCATCCATGTTGGTGCTTTGATCTGATTTTGACCTTCAGATAAAATCAGCAGTTTGGACTGGGATTGGTATTTTTCCTATTTGGCTCAATCTGCTTACTAATCAAATGAAAAGTTATATTGAACTCTGCATGAACTCGCTCATGCTCAGACTTTCGATGTTTATTGACTGTTTATCAAAGATGAATTTCTCTTTGGTTTCTTCTTCTATGAAGCAGCTTTGCTAAACGTATACTAACGACACATATGAGCTCCATAATGGCACAGTTGTATTGCCGTTTCATGCCCACCTCCTCGTGGTTCTTTTTCAGCTGGATGAGTTCCTCCTTCAGAGCTTCGATCTGCATCTCCAGGTCGGCCCTGCACAGGGTCAGCTCGTCCAGGACCCTCCTCAGCCCGGCGATGTCGGCCTCCACCGACTGACGCATGGCCAGCTCGTTCTCGTACCTGCACACCAACGAGGACATCAACTGCTTCATTAAAAACCACAGATTTTATATAAGAAGTGGTCCGAGCCTGCAGGTCTGAAAAGTGAAACCAATGCCAAATACACTTGCAACTAGAATTCTATAGAAGTCTATGAGAACACGCTCCTCCTCCTCTCCTGATGTATTCCCTCAGTGAACATGTTCCTAATGACTTTATGGTCTCAGTCTCTAGTTTCTTCTTCAACACAGCATGATGTTCATTTAGTCACTGATGCTCCCATTGAGAGTCACACAGACCAGGAAGAGGGGCGGGGTTAGGGCGGGGCTACCTGTGATTGACAGGCCGGCACCAAACTACTGATTCACACTCGACTCAGCTTGTTGTAGGAATTCTCTGCACATAAGGGTTTGAACACATTTCAGCACCTTAACTGATGAGTAAATATTCGGTTTGATTTGAGTCGTGAGTTTTATCAGAGCTGTCGAAGCAGTTTTTTCCTGAAACTAAAATCAGCTGACACGCCCGAGACAGGGACACGCCCGAGACAGGGACACGCCCTATACGAGTATTTCTATTTTTTAATGACAAACAAGCATTAACAATTTATTTTGATATATGACTTTAGTTGAATTTAAAGAGATGTATAATGATCAGCAAATTCTGTACAAAGGAAAATCCGTCTCATGTGACCGGTGATACATTTGACCCTCTACAGATGTGGCATACATCAGATTCACCTTCAATGGGAAAGTTTACTCACTTAACCCTGAAGTCATCAGCAGCCAGCTTGGCGTTGTCGACGGCCAGGTAGAGAGAGCCGTTGGTACTGGTGGCGACAAAGATCTGAAACAAGAGTTTGTAAAAGGAGCTCAAAGATGTCAGGCATCAGACCTCAGGGCGCGGCTGCAGGTTGGTCCTTTGTGATCTGCCTGCCCTGCTGGGTTTCATGAGGCAGCTACACAACTGATTCAATACAGATAAGATTGTCAAATTTCCCCTCATCCTTCTAGTATTTTCCTCTTCATGTACCCACATCATGCAAAACCAGAGCTGGGTGTCAGGTGTCTCTGCAGCAGGTGGTTCAGGGTGTGGCTGCACCTGTGTGCATCCTGCAGCTAACAGCTCATCATGTTACATGTCGACTGAACACCTGAGTTCGTCTGCAGGGTTTTTAAAGCTTTTGTGCCGGAGCAGGTTTATTACCGACCCTGAAGGCCTTTGTGCATCTTTAGTTTCAGGAGCATTGTTATCCTGATGTTTCACCTGATCTCACTCTCACCTGCAGCCTGAAGTCTGCTTTTTAACCTTTGATAGAGACAAACCTGCGCACAGAATCAGAACCGAGACTCACCTTGTCCTGCAGGTCGCTGATGACGGCCATGAAGGCGGTGCAGTCGTGTCCCTCAGGTTTGGTCTTGCTCTCCAGGAACTGTCTGATCTTCAGCTCCAGCTCGGCGTTGGCCGCCTCCAGCTTGCGCACCTTCTCCAGGTAGGCAGACAGGCGGTCGTTCAGGTTCTGCATGGCCATCTTCTTGTTGTCGGAGATGTCGACGGCGTCAGCCAGGTTGAAGCTGGCATTGGCACCAGCGCCGGAGGAGGAAAACCCAGCGGAGGAGAAGTTTCTGGGAGCACTCACGCTGGAGATGCGGACTCCAGAGCCTCCGGCGCCGGCGTGCACGCTGGGGGCCCTCATGGCTCCGAAGCGGTTTCCACCTGAGAAGTTGACTGAGCGAGCGTAGGAGGTCATGGTGGAGGTTTCTGCCTGCTCTGGATGGAGTGGAGAGAATAAGGGCGAGGTTGGACTCAGCTCCTTTTATGCTGCCTGAGTGAGGGAGGGGTTAGGTCCGGCCCCCACTGCACGCCTCAGGGCCAGAGTCACAGCGGGTCGAGCCACATGACAAACAGACGAATCACAGCAGGAATGCAAAGTCGACGTTACACAACGATCATCCAGGCCCTGTGTTTGTTCTGCTCTCAGGTGGCTCAGTCAGCGTCCCTTCAGCTGTTTCTCTCTGATGAAATCTTCTTTTATCTAATCTGCTGCACATTCTTACACTGCACAAATACCTGGAGACCCTCGACCTCCTCCATCTCACATCCACCTGGATTCCTGTCTGCGTGTTCAGACCTGTCTGTTGTCTCTGAGCTTCCCCTGTCTCCTCTTTTATTGTGAAAGCAAACAGTGGGCTCCTTTGTTCAGGCTTTGTTTGCTGTGACCAAACAGGGCAGGAAACACACTCAGGAGCTGGTGTTAGGTGACAGAAGAGTTCCCCTCATTGGAGCCACACGGCCGGAGCAGGAGGAACAGACCCAGACCGATACTACACCTGAGCAGGTCAACAGGGCCGTCCACATACTGACAAGATATTACACCTTCAGCTGTTCATACAAACACACAGGACTGAGTCGTGTTGGTATGTAACAGTTTCACTAGAAGTTGTTGTACAGGAGTTTGTGCTGTTAAATAAATCACTTTGTTGTCAGCTGAAACGTCTCGACACTGTTCCTCCACCAGAGGCTGTGCAGCTCCGCTGCTCTGACTTCTCGTGGAGGTTTTTTCATGTTGAAACAGGAGAGGGACAAACCGTTGACACAAACTATGTGGACTGCCCACATAGTTTGGGCTATATGCTGCAACATTAGTGTGCATCGTATATCAGTGTTTGCTGTTGCTGTAAAAATTCCCTTCACTGAAACAAACCAGGAGAAGCGAACAGGTCATCGACTGTACAGCTGAACACCATAAGAGACGTTTAGCACGACGCTAAAGACATTCAGAGAATACAGAGTGAACGCTCAGAAAGAAACGTATTCAAAGATCGTTTAAACTCCTGAAATGTTCTTTCAGAAGGAAAATAGATTGAATGTCTCTCCTTGGGGCTTCGTAACCCTTGTTACTAAGTTACAGTTTCATGTAGCAGACGCTTCTGTCCACAGCGGCGAACATCTGAGAGTGAATACGACACAAGCAACGATCGTGACAGGAGGGGGCGGAGTCAGGAAGAGCCAACACACAGCTTCAGGTGTGATCGGATGCTGGCGTGTAGACCGTTTTCTTTTTTTTTTTATAATAATAATCATCATCAGCATCAACACGATCAGTGTAGTCATCATCATCATGAAAATACTAGTCAGCATAAACTACATCCTCAATGTCATCATCATCATCATCATCATTAAGGTCAGAGGTCATAAAGAGCTGGGTCTTTAGCTTCTTCTTAAAGGTGAAAGGGACTCTGAAGACTGAATGGAGTTTGGTAGCTCGTTCCACCACCGGGGGGCGACAGAGGAGAAGAGTCTAGTTAGAGACTTAGGGCCCTGTTGTGATGGGAGCACCAGGCACCTTTCATTGGCAGAGCGTAGTGGGCGGGACGGAGTGTACACCTGGATGAGGGCGTTCAGGTAGGCAGGAGACGTTTATGTTGCTGTTTGTAAGCGAGCGACAGGGTTTGAATTTGATGAGAGCGGCGACTGGGAGCCAGTGGAGGGATACGAGCAGAGGAGGGATACGAGCAGAGGAGTGATACGAACAGAGGAGGGATATGAGCAGTGGAGGGATACGAGCAGAGGAGGGATACGAGCAGTGGAGTGATACGAGCAGAGGAGGGATACGAGCAGTGGAGTGATACGAACAGAGGAGGGATACGAGCAGAGGAGTGATACGAACAGAGGAGGGATATGAGCAGTGGAGGGATACGAGCAGAGGAGGGATACGAGCAGTGGAGGGATACGAACAGAGGAGGGATACGAACGGTGGAGGGATACGAGCGGTGGAGGGATACGAGCAGAGGAGGGATACGAGCAGTGGAGGGATACGAGCAGTGGAGGGATACGAGCAGAGGAGGGATACGAGCAGTGGAGGGATACGAGCAGAGGAGGGATACGAGCAGAGGAGGGATACGAACAGAGGAGGGATACGAGCAGAGGAGGGATATACGAACAGAGGAGGGATACGAGCAGAGGAGGGATATTGTCATGAGTCATTCTAGTTTAGTTTTGTTGTTGATTTGTATTTTGGTGTTTAGATATTATTTCCTGTTTTCCTTTGTCACTCTGTCTCTTGTTGTCTTGAGTTCGTGTTGTTTAGTTTTGTATTTAGTACATCATGTTCCTGTGTTGGTTTAGTTGCATTTCATGTAGAGAATTTCCTGTTTTACTTTGTAGTCCTGCGTTTGGTTTCTGGTGTTTCCTGTTTTATTTTGTAGTTCTCACCCCTTGTATGTCATGTCTTTTTTTACTTCCTTCCTTTGTTCTGTTTCCCGCCTTTTAGATTGTGTGCCCTGCCCTCATTGTGTTCACCTGTGTTAATTAGTCTCACCTGTCCCTGATTACCCTGTGTGTATTTAGTCTCTGTGTTCCTCCCCTTCTGTGCCAGTTCACTGTCGTCCATCCTGTGGAGTTGAGTCTATTGCTGTGTCCGAAACCGCATACTAACATACTGCCTACTACAGACTCAAACAGTATGTACTGCATACTGCCTACTAACCTGACTGTTAGGATGCCGGTGGCATCACACTCAGAGCCGTCTTCTCCGTATCACGTGACTTAATCGTTTACGTGTGTCCGCTCTGATCTCCGGTCCATCTCCGCCACAGTAGAAGCTGAATGGCTGAGTACAACCAGTGAGCTCCCGTCTCAAACTCAAACATCCGGCCCGATCTAGTATACATCCGGGCATTTCTCGCATACTATGAGATGGGAACGCACGACATACTCACTTTTACGTCACGGTTTTCTGATTAGTCTGATCAGTATGATTAGTCTGATAATACGCAGTTTGGGACACACCGTATGTCTGTGATTTTGTTCCTCGTGTCTTCTTTGGATTATCTTCTGCTTCCCCTCATTTCCTCGTGGCTCCTCGTGTTCCCTTGGACTACCTGTTTCCTGGTTTTGTTTGTAAGTTTTTGGCTGCGTCTTTTGATTTTCCTTTTTTGTCTTTTGTTGGAGTTTAGATTTTGTTTGTGCATTTTTGCCTTTTATTAATTAAACCTTATATCTAAGTCTGCTTCTGGGTCCTCACCTTTTGGTTTCTACTCAAACCGTAACAAGGTGAACAGTTTGAACAATTAAAGGGTGCTACGTGGACTTATACCTGCACACAAACAAGGGAAGACAAAGACTAAATACACCAGGAGGAGAAGGCTAACCAGGCACAGGTAAAAACAACAAGAGTGGTCACATGATCACACAAAGGCAGGAAGTAAAGCAACAAACGCAAGAGCCTGGTATGCATGGCACTTTATAAAGCTGTGTTTCCTCCACTGGAAGGTAGAGGGCACTCCAACCCACACGACCACACAGGTACTTTGTACAGCAGTGTTTCCTACATCAGCCCGCCGACAATGAAGCAAAAGCAGACCTATCTTAAACCTGCATGCTTTATAATGACCAGCAGAGGGCGAAGTGTGATCCTATAGAAGTCTATGAGAACATGCTCCTCCTCCTCTCCTGATGTATTCCCTCAGTAAACATGTTCCTAATGAGTTTATGGTCTCAGTCTCTAGTCTCAAGTCTTCTTCAACACAGCATGATGTTCATTTAGTCACTGATGCTCCCATTGAGAGTCACACACACCAGAGAGAGGGGCGGGGTTAGGGCGGGGTTAGGGCGGGGCTACCTGTGAGTGACAAGTGGCTACCAAGGACACCTGTCAATCAGGATAAAAAATGTCTGCTGTAAAATCTTCTACGGCCACTAGAGGTCACTGCCTCACTATTCATGTAAACATGGTTGATAAGTTCTGCACCGGCTCCGTCAGTGTCCCGAGATCACTCGTGGTATGATTTGGTGCTATATAAATAAAAACTGATTGATTGATTGATTGATTGCACAGATTACATTTACGGTCATAATTCAGGCCAGTGCAACATAAAGTCATCCAAGAGGGCAGTTTAGTTTGCCTTATTGCCTCCTGATATGTCTGACTCCTGTTCAAACACGTGAAGCACTTTTGTTTTCATGTTTTAAAGCTAAACTAGTCGCAGGGTCTAAAAAGTCGGCGTTAATCTGCAGTTTTTGTTTAAAGACTGTCGTGCGCAGACGGACACAGTTTACAGTGAGAACAGCTTTCATGAAGTTTACTTTTATTTTTGTGTATATTCAGTTTGTGATTAAAGCTTTTATTTTGAAACACTTAAAAAATAAAAGGTTTATAAACTCACTTAGTTAAAAATCGACTTTACTGTTGTCTTCCTGAATGAAGAATGTTTGTTTGTTTTTTATTGTTTACTCTTTTAAACTGTTTATTTCTGGCCCTCAGCCTGTCAGCACAGCAGCAGCACCTGGTGGTCATTAGAGGAACTGCAACTTCAGACTCTTAGAACACAAGACACAACAGACGAGCTTTTATTTTGAAGCACCTCAGCAGACTTTTATTTTCTTGATTGTTTGGCTGTTGGCTGAGTGAGTGCGCCCCCTGCTGGTGCTCACAGCTCCTGAGTGATCTCAGAGCTGGAGGAGCTCACCACCTTCCCGTTCACCAACTCCTCCGTGATGGTGATCACTTTCTGCTTGGTGACGGTGGTGGTGGAGCCAGAGCTGGCACTGGTGGACAAAGAGGAGTCGGTGCCAGAAGTAGATGTGGAGCCGCCTAAACCGCTGGTGGCGCTGCTGCTGCCACCGCCGCCGCCACTGGAAGAAGATGAGACACCGTAGGAGGAGGAGACACCGTAGGAGGAGGAGGAGGAAATACTGCAGGAGAGAGAGAGACGGATTTTATTCATCGTCACATGAAAAATAAAGAGATGTTAATTATATTTAAGAATTTCCCTGTTTTCATGGCACAAACATTTCTGAGCTCTTTGTCTGTTCATGTGTGACTCTGTAGTCAGAGGGCGTCACTTTCATCCTGCAGCAACAACCCTTAAATTCTCTCACCCGCCGCCGCCGCTGCCACAGCCCTCTCCGTCCAGCAGCCTCCTGTACTCGGCGATCTCCATCTCCAGGCGGGTCTTGATGTCGAGCAGCATCTGGTACTCCTGTCCCTGACGCTCCAGGTCGGCTCTCAGCTGCACCAGCTGCTCCTCCATACTGCTCACCTGGTGGACGAAGAAGAAGAGGATGAAGAGGAAGAAGAGGGAAAAGAAGAAAAGGAGGTGGAGGAGAAGGAGGAGAAGGAGGAGAAGAGGAAAAAGAAGGAGAAGAAGAGGAAGAAGAGACAGAGAAAGAAGAGAGAGAAAAAGAACAATGTAAAGAAAAAGAAAAGGAAGAGGAAAAAGAAGAAGAGGAGGGTTTCCATGTGGACGTCATGCAGCAGTCTGAGTAGTCACCTGACACACAAGCTCACCTGGTTCTGGTAACCTGCCAGCTGCATGGCGTAGCGGTTCTGAGTCTCGGCCAGCGTGCCCTCCACCGACGCTTTCTGCAGAGAGAGCAGCCGGTTCAGTTTGTTTATCACCTGGTATAAAGGATGTGCGTGCGTGCGTGTGTGTGTGCGTGCATGTGTGTGTGTGATGCTCACCATGCTGAGCTGTGACTGCAGCTCGATCTCCAGGGACTGCAGCAACCGCTTAATCTCTGTCAGCTCAGATTTAGACTCCGTGAACGTTTCTACGTTGGCAGTGACTTCTTTGTTCAGTGTTTCAGTCTGAGGACAGAGCACACACCAGGTGTTAAAGGTGTTCACTTTCTTCATTCTAAAAAACTGGTTTTCATCACAGTGAGTTCTTATGACTCTGTTTATATAAAGATGTTTCAGTCTGGATCCACTCACTAATATTCTTATTGCTACACTGATAATGAAGTCCTCACCTTCTGCTGGAACCAGACCTCCAGGTCTCTGCGGCTCTTGGCAGCGACGTTCTCGTAGTGCTCCCTGCATTCTTCTATGATCTTGCTAAGGTCAGGCCCAGGAGCGGCGTCCACCTCCACGTTCACCTGCCCGCTCATCTGAGTCCTCATGGCCAGCAGCTCCTGCAGACGATAAGATCACCGTCAGACTGTGACGTGTGACGAGTTCATTTCTTCTTCTAATTTGACTTTTATTTATTGATTTGTAACATTTAATCATAATTTCTTTTGGACGTGTTTTTCTGTGTTGGTCCCGTCACAGAGTGGTGCAGGTGTTTGTTGCTCCCTCACCTCCTCGTGGTTCTTCTTGAGGCAGATCAGCTCCTCCTTCAGGTTCTCGATCTGCATCTCCAGGTCGGTCCGGCTCAGGGTCAGCTCGTCCAGGACCCTCCTCAGCCCGGCGATGTCGGCCTCCACTGACTGCCGCATGGCCAGCTCGTTCTCATACCTGCACAAGGTAAATAAAAAGAAGGTAAAGCCTCTTTAAATCAGTGAAAATGCTGACAGATCTCGACAACTTAATTTGAAAATGGGAAAAAGGTTGGTGACTTAGCAACTGCCAAAAACGGCTGAAATCAGCAAGCTAATTGCTAACTCACTAGCGCTAGTAGCTTCAGTATCTGTTTGCTTCTCCTGACATCACAGTTCGTAAAATAAAATGTTGTCTAAGAGGAAAAATAAAGCTCTCGTTAGCTTAGTTTGGTTGGTAGCTCTCATTAGCTTAGTTTGGTTGGTAGCTCTCGTTAGCTTAGGTAGGTTGGTAGCGCTTGTTAGCTTAGTGTGGTTGGTAGCTCTCGTTAGCTTAGTGTGGTTGCTAACTTAGTGTTCTCACATGTAGCATCTCCTGTCTCCTCATTGCATGTGACGACAGTCTTAGAGACAGCCAATCCACTCGGTAGCTAAAGGGATAGTTATTTTAACAGTGTTTTTGTATCATGGACAATTAGCAAGCTAACTAGCATGGTCGCTTACGGGACATATTATTATCATGGACTGGGCTGTCTCCTTTTACTGCCTCTAAACCATGCTACTGCAAAGACTCAAACTGAAGGTCAGTGACAGCTAAGCTAACGGCCCATTAAACATTTTGGACCATCCGGCTCTCCGTCCGTCAAAGCTCTAAGCTGAAAGTGTAACTGTGTGGATTATTTTCTTCTGGAATCCATTGTGGATCCATTCATAAGATGATTTCCTCTTTGATGCTTGTGTCTGGTTCAGGCCCTTCACATCTTAATTCACTCACTTGAGCCTGAAGTCGTCGGCCGCCAGTTTGGCGTTGTCGATGGCGAGGTAGATGCCACCGTTGACGCTGGTAGCGTCCTGGATCTGGTAAGAAAAGAGCAAAGAAATGTTGTTAACCTTTGAATGGTCGGTCTTTCTCACCAACTGCATTTAACTAATATTTCTGCGTTCTCCATCCACTGCAGAGTCTGTGTTCCTAAGGGGTAGATAGGGGGCGCTGTGCTGAAGCCGAAGGAGTTAAAGTACGTATGTTGTATTCAGGTTTAATTCCACTGAGCTTCAGGTGGAAAGGTGGGATAGAGGTGTATCTGTTCTGTTTGTGACAGCTCCAGTTCAAGCAGGTCATTACACTGGATCTGGTGTTGGCTACAGACGGCTGTAACAAGGTTCACATTTCTGTAGTGTTACACCTGGAGCTGTCAATCATCCTTCTTTTTCATCAATATAACAACATAAATAAAAGCACACTAGATTCAGCACAGGTGTGGGTGCACGACAGGAAGGTGTTTACTTTGATTATCTCTGTAACGAGTTCACGCTCTTCGTCTGACACTGACTGCAAAATAATCCAGGAATATTTCTAAATCAATTATAGACGATGGGTTCAGAGGTCACTGCCCATATGTGTGATCGTACATCTTTGGTAGTGCATTCATAAAGCATGACATTAAGTAAACGTTGATACGAGGGATTCATTAAGAATGATGAAACTACCAGAGAGAAGGAAGCTTCTAACTTCTCATTGGAAGATAAACTGTCAGGTGACAGTGATGTCAGGTACAGTCTCCCTGGTGTTAAGAGGTCACATGACTAAATGTCGGCGTGTCAGAGATGAACCCACCTTTCCCTTCAGATCTGCGATGGTTGCAAAGTAGGCGCTGTAGTCCCGGGAGGAGGGTGAGGTCTTGCTCTCCAGGAACTGTCTGATCTTCAGCTCCAGCTCGGCGTTTGCCGCCTCCAGCATGCGCACCTTCTCCAGGTAGCAGGCCAGACGGTCGTTCAGGTTCTGCATGGTCGCCTTCTCGTTGGCAGAGATGTCTATCTCACCGCCGCCGCCACCGCCGCCGCCACCGCCGCCACCGCCACCAAAGCAATACGAGCCACCTCCTAGGCCTTTAGCACCAAGATAACCTACACCTCCAAGGTAGCAGAAGTTACCAGCGCCACCGCCGCCTCCACCGCCTCCGCCACCGCCACCGTACCCGGAGCCAGTGGAGACTCTCACTGAACCCATTCCCCCGTACACGGAGTAACTGCTGCCTTTCATGGCCATAGCGCCGCCACCAATGCCGGCACTACTGCCACCCAAACTCATCCTTGAATACGACATGTTGAGGGTAAAGGAGGCTCTGTCTGCTTCAGCTGAGGACAGGAGACAGCGTGGAGCGTACGGAGCAGCCGGTGTTTTATACTGTTAGAGGAGTTAGTGAGGAGGAGGAGGGAAGGATGGCGAACTGGCACCAAGCCTGGGAGGAGACACCTGTCCTTGTTTGACTCTGCAGGTAGGTTAATGGGCTGTAGGTGTGTCTGAGAAATGAGGAATCCTCCCATCATTAGTGCGCTCACCTGTTAGTGTACACACATCTCCGCTCATGTCAAAGATTAGACACAAGAAGGGCTGCAGGCGAGTTCAGACCTGGATGACATTCAGATCTAAAGATCGCTGCCTGCATGAAAAAACACATCCAATCGATGTGAGTGGCCTTCCTCACAGTATGTTATTAGAGTTTCATGAGGGCAGGGCTGGCTGACTCTTGGCCGCAGGTCGTTGTGGTCGGACGCCGGAGCCAAACTAAAGACTAAACCAGTCGTTTGATCTAACAGAGTCTTTGTCAGCTGATCCTGAGCAAACAGACGAGGAGCGGCCCGGTGCATTCATAAATCAAGCTGGGATTCAAACCAGAAAGTGTCAAAGATCAGTGTCGGGTTTGTGAAAGCCTCCGGGATTAAGAGGGATTATTGTTCTTACAGGTGTGGTGAAGGTTTTTAACCGAAAACTAAATCATTACAACATCACGCCAAACGCTAAAACACTGTCATGTTAACGTTGGCCAACACGATTCAGCTTTGAATGCACTGGGTCACATCTGCAGCAGAAAGACACGAAGGCCTATTTTAGACCGCCAACCCCACCTGATCTCACACAAATACATGAAAACACCATGACCTATGACCCCATAACGGTGCCATCCAGCCAGTAGGATGACCTGAAACATGCCAGTGTAGAAAGCCTGCATGAAGGCGCCCAGAGCACTTGATCTGGTTTGGAACAAAGACTTGTGTTTGGTTTGAATTAAGTACATAATAAAAGTTGGTCGCATACGTCACGTTACGCATGTTACAAAAGACTACATCCAGCTTTCGATAAGGTCATTTTAACCCCCAGTGTCTGGGCCAAAGGTCAGGTCAAAGGCTGCAACTGTTTCTTATTCAATTCCAGCCGGTCACCTTGTGTGCTGCTTGTCCTTACCGTCTCTCTTCCTGCTTCCTGTCTGCCTCTTTAATGTTACTGTCTGAAAAAGGTCCATGTGTGACCTCAGACACAGAAGGGTCGGACTCCTCATGAGTTCACCTCTGATGGACTCAGTGAGGCCCCGCGTAGTCTGACCTCTGACAGAGATGGTTTAACCTTTGCCACAATGGTCAGACCTTTTCAGACCTGAGCTTAGTCACACAGGGTTTGACCTTAGCCCTAGTTGGTCTGACCTTTGACCCAGATAGTCTTGTCTAGGCCCTGATCCTGCAGTATTTAGAGTTGTGTAGTTAATAGACGACTATAAATACTACAAACAATCCTGAATCAGAACCGTGCGCCTCCTCCACCTGACTTGGAGCAGTCTGAGCAGCGTGTAGCTACGAGCACCTCTCACCTTTGAACCCGCTCTGAATGACTGAATGACAGAAACATTTCAGTCGTTTCAGTCGAGTGGACGTTTGAGAGAACCAGTAAAAACAAAGAATTGAGCAGTTTCACACTAAAGACCTTGATTTGGCTGAATCAGTAACTGGAATGAAAATGGTCTGTGAACCTCTGTTTTGTTTAGAGTCTGAATTTGGCGAATGCATCTTGTTCTTGCAGAATCATCAGCACTAAAGCTGCGTCGCGTGTTTTAATGTAACAACAGCGATGACATGAGAGGCATTAAACTGGGACATAAGCGTCAATACATTCACTTCATGCATACACACATCCTGGAGCGATGTCAGTCTGCTTTTTAATGATTAGAGTATAAGTGTTTTGGTGCAGGGTGGGTGTGGCTGTGTGGTATTCTGCTGCAGGCTTGTTCCCATCGTGAGCATCTGCTCTCAGGCTGCAGAGAAAACTGACAGGTATGCACAACACCCATGCTCTCTCCTCTTTATAGTAATTACAGGTGAAATTTTAATTTTACTGAATTCAGACAATGCCCGTCATGTTTGTTTAAGAGGCGTGCTCACTTCAGATATTTGGCTCTGAAAGAAAAATTAAACGACAAAAGGACATGTTCAAACTGACAGCCTTCAGCAGGTTCACAGGAGGTGATGTGCCGTGCTGATTGAGCTGCACTCCGGCTTATCACATCTAATCTTACATCTAAACTATTATTAATGTTTGAAAGTGTATATCCTGCCTCCTTCGCTCTACGTTTCAGCCTGTATTATTCATGTTATACAATTCTTTATGCAGACATAACTTCGTCCTCAGAGATCCAAGGCCTGTTTTTGTATGTGCAAAGAGAAATGTGATTATAGGATGGTAAAGGTGGACAGAAATCCATCATCAGTCTTATTGATGATTATTTAAATAAAACCCGTTTCAGCTCAGCCTCCAGACGTCCCCGTGAAGAGTCTCGAGGTTTCTAATGTTCTGTTAAAGCAAAAACTCAAAGAATGGAAAGAAACACTTTTAATATTGCAGTAAAGATGAATACTTCTGTTGTATAGAATCTAATGGTGCATTTTACTGCCTAAGATGTTTCAAGTTGTGCTCGTTTTAACTCCTTTACATGCTGTTGGCTAGTTTAATCTACAGCAACGGATCAATCTATGAAAAAATGCTGAAATCAAAGATGAGGCACGACTACAGCCGACACCACTGGACACTTATCACAGGCAACAAGATATACATGATGGCTCAAAATAATAAAATGCAGTCAGTTCTCAGTCAGGATTTTCACCTGCCCTGAAGCCTGACCGTAACCCAGCTGCTAAATGAAGGAAAGAAAGGCTACAGGATTTCCATCAGAGAAGGGAAAAGAGGAGACCGGACACCTGTGCATAGCTCGCAGGTATGTGAAAGAATGTTAAAGATTTGCTTAGACAGCGTAGCCTCTGTTTAACATCTTCAGCTCTCATCCAGGATTAATGTTAGCTAGCTAAAGATCGCTTTACTTTAGCTGAAAGCTTAGCAGTTGGGTTTGCAGTTTTGTTTTAGGATCTTGATTGTGTGCATTGTGGATAAGGCTTTAAAGCGTTGGAAGGACACATACCGTGATATAACTCTTAGCTAGCAATGACACAGCAAATAATTCAACTAATGTTAGCTAGGACATGGGGAACCAAACTCTTGCTACAGCTGCTGCTGAAAGGCTAACAGGCAAAGAGAAAAGACAGCTATACAGAGCTAGCACATTAGCTTCAGACATTGCACTCATAGCTATTCTGCTACTTAAACTAGGATTATAAATCTCCTGCTGCTATAGCTAACATCCCAACTCTGCTGCTGCTATAGCTAACATCCCAGCTCTGCTGCTGCTATAGACATCACAGCTCTGCTGCTGCTATAGCTAACATCCCGGCTCTGCTGCTGCTATAGCTAACATCACAGCTCTGCTGCTGCTATAGCTAACATCCCGGCTCTGCTGCTGCTATAGCTAACATCACAGCTCTGCTGCTGCTATAGCTAACATCCCGGCTCTGCTGCTGCTATAGCTAACATCACAGCTCTGCTGCTGCTATAGCTAACATCCCAACTCTGCTGCTGCTATAGACATCACAGCTCTGCTGCTGCTATAGCTAACATCCCAACTCTGCTGCTGCTATAGACATCACAGCTCTGCTGCTGCTATAGCTAACATCCCAACTCTGCTGCTGCTATAGCTAACATCACAGCTCTGCTGCTGCTATAGCTAACATCCCAACTCTGCTGCTGCTATAGCTAACATCCCAACTCTGCTGCTGCTATAGGTAACGTCACCGCTCTGCTGCTGCTATAGGTAACGTCACCGCTCTGCTGCTGCTATAGCTAACATCCCAACTCTGCTGCTGCTATAGGTAACGTCACAGCTCTGCTGCTGCTATAGCTAACATCTCGGCTCGGCTGCTGCTATAGCTAACATCCCAACTCTGCTGCTGCTATAGACATCACAGCTCTGCTGCTGCTATAGCTAACATCCCAACTCTGCTGCTGCTATAGACATCACAGCTCTGCTGCTGCTATAGCTAACATCCCAACTCTGCTGCTGCTATAGCTAACATCACAGCTCTGCTGCTGCTATAGCTAACATCCCAACTCTGCTGCTGCTATAGCTAACATCCCAACTCTGCTGCTGCTATAGACATCACAGCTCTGCTGCTGCTATAGCTAACATCACAGCTCTGCTGCTGCTATAGACATCACAGCTCTGCTGCTGCTATAGCTAACATCACAGCTCTGCTGCTGCTATAGGTAACGTCACCGCTCTGCTGCTGCTATAGCTAACATCCCAACTCTGCTGCTGCTATAGGTAACGTCACCGCTCTGCTGCTGCTATAGCTAACATCCCAACTCTGCTGCTGCTATAGGTAACGTCACAGCTCTGCTGCTGCTATAGCTAACATCACAGCTCTGCTGCTGCTATAGGTAACGTCACCGCTCTGCTGCTGCTATAGCTAACATCCCAACTCTGCTGCTGCTATAGGTAACGTCACCGCTCTGCTGCTGCTATAGCTAACATCCCAACTCTGCTGCTGCTATAGGTAACGTCACAGCTCTGCTGCTGCTATAGCTAACATCTCGGCTCGGCTGCTGCTATAGCTAAGGCTGTCCGCCTGTCTCTATCCTGCATCTCCTTCTATCCCACTGTCCGGCCCGTCCAGTCTCTCCAGATATTCAACATGAGTCTGGTTTCTGCCTGTTTGTCACTGTGCTGACTGTTGCTAAGTGCTGCACATGGTGATTCATGTTGGTCTCTCTCTAAATAACAACAAGGAGTGCAGTCTAACCTGCTAAAGTGTCTGAGGTAACTTTGATTGTGATTTGGTGCTATATAAATACAATGTGATTGATTGATAGCTGACATCACAACAGTACATCCTGTTGCCTTGTTGTTTGCACAAATGTGCTTAACCCTGTACTGTTCTTTGAATGCTGTATGTACATATAGATGCATGTAGTGTCGTAAAGGTACAATAGTTAGCTTTTAATTGACTGTCCTGCTACGTTAGCATTATAAATCTGTCAATTCAAAAACACAGAAAATATTTAGAACCACAAACTCTCGTCAGCAGATTCAGTCTCAACACAACTTTGACAGGAAGTTGGCGTCAGCTCTGCTCAGTGACTGACAGGTATTGTCTGATGACACACACACACACACACACACACACACACACACACTTACTTTAATAACTGCCCCCTCCCCCGCCTTGAAGAAACCTGCCCGACCCTCTCAACCTGCTCCAGCTCGCCCCCCCATAATGAACCCACACCTGAATCCACCGCCTGCAGCACAATATTACATAACAGATGTTACCTGAGAGGGTGAGGCTTACACAGGCCGCTGTCGCATGCAGGTACACACAGGTGTGTCTCTCTAACACCCCTTTCACTACAACACAACCACAGCAGGTCCGTGACATGTAGATGAAAGAAATGTAACTCGTTTGTGCTCATTTAAACGTGTGTGTGTGTGTGTGTGTGTGTGTGTGTGTGTGTGTGTGTCCTTCAAAGTTATATAAAAGAATAAAGATGATGTGACCGATGTGAGCTGCAGGTCTGAGGCTGAAACGACTCATTCTCCATATTTATATGAACACTAAATGTCACATGACATGAGGCAGAACATGGCGTCTGCAGCTGAGTGGGTGAACGGTCTTTAAAGAAAATAAGAAGAGCAGTTACAAAATCTTCTCCCAGATGTGGGTTTGAACCAAGAACACCAGAGTGGACGCCAGCAGTCTGAACCACTGGACCACCTGGGCCAGCAGGGCAGAGGGACTTTGGCGACGTCTAAATGATGACGAGCAGAAGAAGAAGCATCAACAGAAGATCATTATAAACTCAATCACCAGTCCGTCTGCCAGGTGATCCTTCTGCACATGCTCAGTCTGATCTTTCTCTGTGTGGTTGCCTCAGTATTTCAGTGGAGAACGTCCCAGTGGTGCCTGTGATGCTCCTCCTATGGGCCTGCGCTCCCTGCAGTGTAAAACCTGATGAGATTTTAAATAAACAGATAAACTTAATTTTTACCATTTGAGGCTTTTATTGTCGATTCAGTCGGTTTGATCTTTGAATGATTGTGAGCGAGTGATTCATGCTTTTATCTCAACCCGTCTGACTGTAGTGCTCTTTATGTTGGCGTTAACCAGGCCTCCCTCGTGCAGGCACCCATAAGCAAGAGCACATGAGCCCATCCTGGCCTCCCTCCACCGGCTCCTTGTTCATTGTTTGTTGTTAACCCTTTAAATGTGTCAGCAGCTCCCGACATCTCTGACCTCTGCATGTCTGTGACCCTCGAGGCCTTCGAGGTCGCTGATCAGCAGCTTCTTATCGTCCCTTCTTATACAGACCAGAAAGAGGGGAGGGTTTAGGGCGGGGCTACCTGTGAGCAGGGGCGCAACTACCTACTTTCTGAGGGGCATGCAGACACATTACAGGCAAGACTTTTATTTTAAGTTAACACATTCAAGGCAACACATTCTCAAATATGAAATGACGACATCTGAACAGCAGTTTGTACTCTAACAATGTTACCACTAAATTGTTGCATGTCGTGCCTTTGCACTCGCCCATTTGTAAAGAATGGCATCACATGAAATAGACCGCACTGTTTCCAATAGAGATCACTGCTAACTGGGTGAAGCGATCATTGCTCGTACTCGGACGAAGGTACTCTTTGGACAGATACATCACAACAGCAGTGTCGTGTTATATCTGAGGGAAGACATTTAAACTCAAGTGTATCTCTCCCAAGCTCTATAACTTATCTGTTTTATGATTCACCATCTAATAAAAAATGATAACTGTCTGAACAACAAAATAACCACAAACAAGTTCCTTTATTTTCCTTGTCATGATCTGTTATATTGTAAACACTGATCAGTACACAGTAACCTGTCGTTTTACTAGCTTTAGCTAACCTGAATATTTACAAGCCTCCTCTTGATGCGCTGACATAACTTACCTTCTGTCTTTCAACCACTTTGAAAAGCTTTTTTCATCCCTACATCTTTCTCCTTCTCCCTCAGCTTTCTTTTCTGCCTCTCCATCTTTAGCTCCCTGTCATCAGATGCCAACACGATTCAAATGAAAACACTCGTGCTCCAGCGCGTGCTCGATCGGGCGCGCACTGGAGCGCCTATAGTGTGTGTGTGTGGGGGGGGGGGGGGCGAGCCATGGCGACCTGAAACCTTGTTCAGTTTTTCGTGCACTTAAAGACTTTTAGAGTACATTTAGTTCAAATCCTGTTTTTCTTGTCCTGCTGCTTCAGGCACTCAGACCCTGATCCTCTACAGCCCCATCAGCACATGTCGGATTTTACCTTCAGGGCGGGGCTACCTGTGATTGATAGGTCGCCAACACAGCAAGCTGCTAACTAAGATAGAGACTGGACAATGAGTGTCCCCCCTGTCGTCCTACGTTAATGTGGCTGCATCCACCTGTGGACAGGTGTGAAGTCTCATTCCAGGTCGTCACACACGGAGGCTTTGTTGAGTCACCTTTGGCGTCTCGTTCAGACATACCTGGTCTGTGTTTATTGCTGTCTGTCATGTGGTTAACATGAACAGTCTGTGTGGTGAGGTTTAGACAAAGGGATCAGGAAACACATCGTGTCAAGAGTTAAGGAATAACTCGACGTGTGTCAAACTGCTGCAGACGGTTGAATCAGCCCGTTCTCATTCCCAAGGCCTCAACCACAGACGCTACAAAAAGATGGACGACATGACAGCTCCCTAAAGTGAAGCCAAACCCTCTCTATCGCCCCCTGCTGACTGGCTGCAGTATAGCTCATAAGCCCCGCCTCCTCCATGTTAACAGATGGGACATGAGTCAAACTATAAAATCTAAATACACGCCCGATACATTTTTCTCAAACATGGTTTCTGTCATTATAGTTAGTTCTTATCCTGCTGATTTATGTCCACGTGTTCATTTTTCTGACATGTTTACTTTTAATTAGTTATTTGATGCTGTCAAAATGATGATTGACAGCTCTGTTGACCAATCCGGCTCCTGCAGCCGATCAGTTCCAGGTGAGCAGAGTGGAGGACGATCTGCGAGAGGAGACGTAACTAAAACAATCACTACAGTCACTGAAGTTTCCATACCTGTGAACTTTAACCTCAGACCAACACAAGAAGCTGTTCTGCAGTTAAACACGCCGGTGTGCGGGATCCTTGCTGTTTAACTTAAGTGTGTGTTTGGGTAAGCGGAAGTGGCTACGGCCGCTTCACTCACCGATCTCTACTGCACAGAATCTGGCTCCAAACGATGTCACCATCGCAAGATGGCAGCACCTATCACGGGGCTGTTTTGGCATCACTTTCGTACAATGAGAGCAGATGGAGACGCGTCGTCCATCTGTATATACCGTCATTGGTCTCAACCAGCACTTTGTCAGGCCCCATGTCTCTAACATACACACAAGCTGTTCTTTATTGTACTGTCAGAGAATCAGCTGTTTGTGATGTTGTAGAGCGACAGACAGAGTCTACTTGTGGTGGCGGTACGGGGCGATAGATGGGCCAAAATACACTTTACCCCGGGACACAGAGGTTCTCTCCTGTGATGGGTTGGACCCAACCATGCAGACAATAACCAAGGCTTAGACAGAAGGCGAGCAAACGCTGCCATGTGCGTCTAAATGAGACACCAAAGTGGCGTAACAAAGCGGCAGGTATCTGACGACCTGGATGAGAACAAACTGGTTAACGTGGCAGTTAGCTGAAAGCCCGACGCTTCGTAAGCAGAAGCTAAAGGGTATCGCGTGTGTGTAATAGATGCAGAGGGATGCAGACTGAGCAATGAGAAGCAGCTGTAAACACTCTTCGTTGGTAACATGTTGTCATCGTCTGGTTCAGTGTTTCAAAGCGCGGCTGACATATTAACAGGCCTGTCTTTACTGTGGTCAGGATGGATCAGTGTACACAAGGCTGCGTGGAGGTGTGACTACTTCTACATGAGGTCAGAGGACTTCTTCACCTCTGAGGACCTCATCATAGATACGTGGTTGGAGGCTAATCTCAGTGAATCTTGATGTCTGGATGTTTTCTTGTTCTCCGTCCTCAGACCGTGTCACGAAACATGAAACATGAAATAAATCAAATATCACCTGACTGAACCTGCCCTCCCCCTCCCCCTCCTCCTCCTCCCCCTCCTCCTCCTCCTCCCCCTCCCCCTCCTCCTCCTCAGGCTGTGACAGCGCCCGAATTCTTCTGAAACTTCCCTGAAACCACGTCTTGGCTTTCTCTCACTCTCATAAATCCTCCTCTTCTCTCTCACTTTCTCCGATAGCCCGGCCATCAATCATTCAGCAGCTGTCAGCGCTCGATCCTCGTCAGACTGCTTTACACGGAAACCAAAACTCTTGACGCAACTCTGCACAAACACAACTGCAGAGTAACAACAATCGATCCTTTCTTCTTTAAAGATAAACATCAGTGTTTGATATGTAGGAACCAGCCCCCCCACCCCCGAGGGAAACGTAACCTGACTTTCATGCACGTCTGCATCTCTTCTGTCTCTTTCTGTGCGTTTGTGTCGTGCTGCAGCTTCTTTAAATCTCTCAGATAATCTGTGATGTGCTGCAGCCTGCACACTCCTGCAGCTCAACACTTTTACCATAAAAGTAAATGTCAAGGTGGTTCTTACCTGTGGCCTGAAGTAGAGCTGGGAAACAGGAAATGTTCTTGTGATCTTACTGATGCTTGAAACAGTTTAAATATCTGATTTCTGTTCACAGAAAGTGTAAGCTGGACATCCAAGTGCTCTCTGGAGTTAATGGCAGGCGGACGTAGAGTTCAGTCACCTGTTTGGTGAACCAGCGGCGCTCTGTACGTTTGGTTTTTACACGACTTTGACCCTCTGGTTGAGCTCCGTGTCGTGTCCAAACATAGACTGAATTCAAAAAGTACACGTAGCCACCGAGGCGTCACTGTTACAGTACGGAAGCCTCCAAGTTTGACATTATAGCCAGTAGTGAGCATATGTGGAAGAAGCTGGAGCTGTAGAGGAGCCAGGGGTTAGCACATGCTAAATTATCAAAGCTAAACCATTAGCTGGCTATCAGATAGTTCATGAGCTAAGCTAACAAGCCAGGTACGGTGAGCAGACACCGATAGCTGCTAATCAATGCTAACATATAAATTAAATAATGATGGTAAAAACTGCGTCAGCCTTGTTGGACGGTCTGTTAGTCCAATAAAGCGCACACCAAGACAACAAGACTGTTTGTCTGATAATTACATGAGATAACTTTGCTAACATCTCGCTCCTTTTCAGCTCCACCCTCTTTTCTGGACAGAAAACAAAGACAGTGGCACCATAAGTCTCAAGGTGAGAACTTTCATTTCTGTGTACGTTCTGATCACACACCGTCCATTTTCCTCCTGACGTCACGCTCAAACGCTCTGCTGTGTTTAAGGCTTTATGTATGAACGTATTCTGAGAATCACTTTACCACTGATAGATTGATCAGCAGCTGAGAAAACAGCAGCAATAATCTCGAGCCAAGTTTCAAAGTAAAACAATACTTTTGACAACCTACTAGCTGCCGTTATGTCAGCTGATGTTAGCATTCAATTACTTCCTAGCTAACATTATGTTGAAATGAAAGCTAGAAAGGCTAACATGACAAGAACATGTTGTAAAGGCTAACAGCAATATTAACTACTGAGCTACAACCGCTGCTAACTTTTGCTATTGTCTGTTCTGTTCTGCTGTGATTCACTGACGATAAACAGGCTGAGAGGATGCTGAAATAACGACATCATGATGCAGGTGTATAAACAGTCTGAGTTCATGCTTTGTCAGGTCTGTCTGCAAGACGACTTTAAAATGCTCGTTTTTTAAATGGAGTTTGGTTTGACCGTTTCTGATGCAACTTCAGGACATCCGGAGGGTCTCTACGTTAACATGCTTTCATACAACAGGGTGTCACACACATGTCTGGGCTGAATTTCTTACAAATGTTTCCATGTTATATTTTCACTGCTCAAAGAATTGGCTTTGCTTGTGTTCTGAACACACCTTTAGCGTTTGTCCCCATGTTGTGTGAAACCATTAAATTCAGTCATTATCTAATTAAAGGTGATTCAGGCAGTGACTCTGTAACCAGCTGTGACTCACCTAACTGTCATTAACGGTTCGATTCAGAGCGTATAACCTGACGCTGTCACTACATGGCTTTAATGGTTCAATAACAGTTGTCATTTTACTGCCCCGACATGGAGACGATCAGAGGACGATTGAAACACCGAGCAGAGAGTTGCTATAGAGATGTAATGACTTCTTATATGTGACGGTGCACGCTCCACCATCGAACACACACACGAACACACACACCTCTGCACACTCAAGACTGACAGCAGATCAGTCTCTATTCATCTGCTGCCAAGTTTCTGCTCTCTGACACTGAAGAATGTGTCGTGATATTTACGAACTGTGTTCGTGCCAACAGGTCCAGTTCTTCCACTCGCTGCCGCTCTGTGTGTTTAACACACACACATCAGCTGTCAGCTCTCTTCAGTGTGATGAAACGTTTTCTGCAGGTACATGAAGAGTCTGCAAACATAGAAGATAACAATGTACAAAGATGCTCGTCATAAACCAAATCCCATTCAAATTTGACCAAGTTTAAGTTAAACTGCTAAACATGCAAACGTGATTGATTCAACCAGATGAACGTGTTTCAGCTCTTTGTTGAACAATATGCTCTCAGCACGCAGTGATACTTTGACAACTTTGTGTCAACAGTGTTTCACGTCCTCCAAACTCCAGCCAAGCTGCACATTACTCTCAACGTCTTATTTTAATGGGAGAAAATGTGAACAAATTCTTAATCTGCGTGTGGATGTGTTTCTAATACACATCATGATCAGCATTCATGTGATGCCTGTGGTGGATTCATTGCATGTAACTAACAGCAGCAGTTCTGCTCCACCAAACTCCATTTAAACTTGGTCACCTTTAAGTAAATGGTAAATATACAGACATGATTACAGCAGACGTATAACAGAAATCTGACTTTCTCAATGGTCATTGTTTCCATTTAAGTTCCAGCAGAAAACTGCTGCTTCCACCAAACTCATTTTTATCAACTGTAAGTGAAATCTGTCGACCCCCTTTCTCTTCTTCTTCTTCTGCACTTTGTGTCTAAATACATGATTCAAGCAGGTGTTAAAATCTGGTGTCTATATGACCAAACGTCTGCGTCTGTTTTGTAATATGTTGAAGTCCTCCAAACTCCAATGTTCACACTCAATGTTTAACTCAATGATAAAAATGTTTAGTCTGGATGTGTTAAAACACTTGTTGTTCTTTTTCACATGATGAACTTGTGAAGCGTGCAGCACTATATTTTTATTAAACGTTGATTCTTCACAGAAAACACAGAGGCTGCTGGTTTTAAAAAATGCCACCTCTCCACCAAACTCATTACATGTTTATCGTATTTCTGTGTAATCTGTTCAAAGGTCTAACAATAATGATTGTGTATAACCCAGCTGAGCTGCAGCGCTCCTCGTAAAGACCCTCTCGGCTCAGCTCGCTCACATTTAGCTGGATCAGTTTCTTCATGTCGTCTGTCTGAAAACACTTTAGCGCTCAGATGACGTTTGGATTCATGTCAACTTTTAATAGTCTGAGGTTCTGTTTCATCCACGTCCAGGTGGCATTGCATCAGAGCCCATCAGAGGCCAACAATGACAGGTGTGTCGCCGCCACGCCAACCGCCCTGTGAGCCGATTGGCCGATCACCTGTGAGAAAAAAACTTAAAGACTAAAAGAACAACAAAGACGAGATTTAACAGATCATTGCAGAGATTAAAGAGGTTAATTATTTCATTATAACCTGTGTGTGTGTGTGTGTGTGTGAGAGTGTGTGTGAGTGACAGGTAAAATACTTTAGCTTGTTCTTTTTTTCTTCATACCTCACATATTGAAGGCTCTGTTCCAACAGGCCTCTGGGAAATAACACGCAGTCAGGCTCAGACACGCATGAACACACACACACACACACACGCACAGGACACACCCTCTGCAGAGGATTTTGTTGCACAAGAGACGACCCAGTAACGTTCACACTGTGTGTATTATATTTAATTTACGTTGGTTATTTAAACATTAAAAAGAAAACTGTCCGTCTGTTGATGAAAGTCTGAAATGAGTTGTTTTCTTGTTTTCTTGTTTGTGTTCGGGAACGTTGAAAGCTTTGACGTGTTTTCTTGTTTTCTTGTGTAACTCAAAGCTGCAGTGAGCGTGTTGCCTTTAGGTGCACGTTTGTAAAAAGAGCAGGTAAACATTCATCCTGCATGTGTTCACATGGTCCTCTGATTGAATCCCTCAGTATCATGTAGATGTTCTTTCTCTGTGTCACACTGCTACAGGTACTCCCAATGTACTACTGACACGCCATGCATGGCTGTAGAGGGTTTCTGTCCTTAATTATAACTACTGCGACCACTGTCAAACCCTCTGTCAGAATAGAAGATCTGTGTTTTAAATGTTCTACAGGTGTAATCAATTCTCTGCTCACCTGTCAGTCAAACCTGTCACCTGTCACCTTGATCCTGCAGCAACAACATAACTCTGTCACACAACGCTGCAGAGCTGCAACACCACACACACATCCTGAACGTTTCCAATGTGTTTTAACATCAGATGAACAAATGTGCAGTCCTGCTAGCTCCTCTGTGAGGCTGCGCAGAGCTCAGATGCTAACGTTAACGTTTATTCTCTCTTTAGATTTTCAAAATAAAATGCACTTTTTAAATATGCTTCTTGTTTTCCTTTAAAGTTTGATGACAGCCTGATTAAAGCTTGTAATGTTTGTATTTCTTTTACGTTTCAGTTACGACCCACAACGTTCGGGCTTCTGAGGTTGAGCTCCATGATTTGATCTCCGCCTTGTACTTGTTCATGTAAAGGTGGAGTCACAGGTGTGCTGATGGGGCTGTAGAGGTTTCCATCAGGTTTGAGTCCCTGAGGCATCAAGAGGAGGATTTAATGTACTTACTTGACTCAGCATCAGTGACTACATGAGCATCATGCTGTGTTGAAGAAGAAACTAGAGACTGAGACCATAAACTCATTAGGAACATGTTTACTGAGGGAATAACTCAGGAGAGGAGGAGGAGCATGTTCTCAAAAGTCGCTTTCCCACTGGGAAACACCCGCTTACACCCGCTAACACCCGGCTTTATGCTTAGTGGGAAAGGTTCCAATCTGCATTCAGACTCTGGTCACATGACTCTGACCGACAGGAGGATACTTCACTGGCAATGGGAAAAGAGGCAATCGGCATGTATAAGCGGATCTTGCCGGGTTTATTTCAGCGGGAAAAGAATGAGACTTCTAAAGAATCACACTTCTTTACAACCAGTGGAGACGCCCCCTGCTGGACACAGTGCAGGCTTAAGACACTTCTGCACTGGCTTAACATCCACTTCTTATGGTCTGTCATCAAAACCTACATTACCCAGAATGCATCTGACCCACTGACAGTTAGGTGCTAATGTATCCTGTGACAGAGACGAGCAGCGTGCTTCAGAGGTCGGGGCACATTTGATTTTAAACTTGTAGTCCTCAGCCTTGCTGCTGACTCAAGTGACATCACCTGAGGCCAGTCATCAGACGTCATACAGGGAACGTTCTGCTGTCCACAAACTTTTGGCCACGTATGCACAGAAGCTTCCAGAAACACGCCAGGTTTCTGCTGCAGGCTGTGTGAGGTGTCTCTGATCTGCAGAGGAGGAGGGTCCTACTTTATTGGTCAGTGAGTGGTTGGTCCGATAGAGGGGGAGGAGCCTGCAGGTTTCAGGTGCTTTATTAATTATATCAGCTGTGAGAGTCAGAGGAGGAGCTTCAGCGAGCTGTGAGGGAGGAAATACAAGCAGTCAGGAGTCTGCAGCGACGGACATCCCACTGATCCTGCAGTGTGTCGGATCTGTTTCTGTTACTCATACTAACCTGATTTAAACACGACCTCATCCCTAACAAGGCAGCTGTGAAAGATTCGACATGGATGAACTCTAATAAAGGTGTTATAGAACTTGATGATGGACTTGAAGATGCTGCACGCTCACTTGCTGTTTTCTTGCTTCCTGGTTGTGCGACCCACTGCACATGCTCAGTAGAGTTTCCTGCACAAATACATCAAAAAAAGTTTTCTCTGAGAAAATGTAACAAGAATAAAACATTCAGAATACACAGAATGAAGAGGGCTCATCAGCAGTGTGAGGCTGGAGGTCAAAGGTCAAATGTTTAAGGACATCTTTTAAAGCCAAACAGAAATGTGACCTTTTAGAGATCGACGTACAGGACATCTGTGTGAAGTCTCTTTTTAGACTTTTCCTGTTTTTTGCTTCCATGTTTGTAGTTTTTCAGACATTCGTTCATCCTGTCTGACTCTCATCCTCATGTTAATGTCTCACTACATGAATCTGCCCGTCCGTTTGTCTTCTTGTCACCTGCCTGTCTGCAGGTAAATGTGTCAGCAGAGCACTGACACTCTGCTGCCCCCGAGTGGTCGGAGTGAGACTGACACCACAGGTTTGAGTGTCTTTGAGGAAACAGCATCATTATGAAGTTCACTGCCCCCTACTGACCGTCAGTACAAGTGACAATGAAGGAACAATGAAGTTAGCTAAATGCTAACTGAAAGCTAAAATTCCCCATCGGCTGAAGAGAAGGTAACATGCATAATCCATCCATCCATTATTTAGACAGCTGATTCTGCTGACGGGCACAGGGGGGCTGGAACTGATCCGATTGGGCGAGAGGCGGCACCAGTGAACCTACCGAGCATGTCTTTGGACTGTGGGAGGAAGCCGGAGGGAACCCACGCACGCACAGGGAGAACATGCACACTCCACACGGAAAGGCCCACTACGTCTGAACCGGGGCTCGAACCAGGAACCTTCAAGCTGTGAGGGGACCGTGCGTCACCATGGCAACATTCAAAAGGTGGTGCTGGTGTGTGGGGAGGGTATGGTGGAATGTGTCGGGTCTGTGTCTGACATTAATGCTGTAGCCTCTGATGTTATTCTGTCTGCAGTGTGTCAGCAGAGACTCACCTGTTTAAAGCTGCAGTGTGTTCACATGTGGTGACGACCTGTCAGGTGTGATAGCTTCGACTGAGGTTCCTACAGCATCATGGACGCCGAACAGATACACACGCTGGTCCGGTTTTCAATTGAGAAATAAAACTTCATTAGAAACTGACAATTACAAACATCGTCAATGAACAAAAACAGAAACCAATTGTGTTTAATTAAAAGTAAAGCAAAGGATGGTGAAGGTGAAGAAAGGATGAAGGAAACAGAAGTGAAGTCAGGACATGTCAGCTGAACATGCACTGAGTGAATGAACAGACGGAGGAAAACAAACAAACAAACAAACAAACAAACAATGTGAAAAGCCAGACTTGCTGATAGTTCCTTTCTTTGTGCTCTGCATGTGTTAAGAATCAGTGTTAAAGCTGCGATGCTTCATGCTGCAACATTAGAGGATATTGTGTCATACGCTGCACTGTGTGCATTTCAACCATCACTGGTTTCACAACATCTGGTCAAAGGCCTCTGAAAGGTGAGAGCACTGACAGGTACAGAAATGTGGATGAAATCAGATAAATCCTTCTGTGAATCCATTTGGAGACTAAACTGGATTAAAAAATGTGACTGAACAAAACTAAGAACCTTTAAAGAACATTTAAAGAACCTTTAAAGAACATTCCTCGCTGATGTCTGCTGCTGACGTAGCCTCAGCCACAGAGATGCCCACCTAAACAGATAGGCTGCGAGGTGGACGCTGGCTTTAAAGCTGGACAAACAGAGCACAAGGGACAGGGCCAGAGTGACGACAAAGTACGGGACCTGTGCTGAAGCATCGTCTTTTCCTGGAAGAATGTATGGAATGACGACTCGGTTTCTCCTGGGCCGACCATATTGATCTCGTAGGAACACAAAGCCGTTCCATGCAGGATCTTCTGGTTTTCTCAGAGGGCTAACGGAGATGTTTGGGATCATCCGTCCTGCAGCATCCTTCATTGAGTTCCAGTGGTTTGGCAGGTTGGTGGGTTCATCTTCTGTACAGCAGAAGATCCTCAGGCTGTATGTTTCCTGTAGCAATGCCATACGCTGCACAAGCAGTAAGAGCACAGGTCCAGGGAGAATACAGGATCACATCTTCGAGTGTGGACAGAGGGAGCAGACAGCTGGCAGGGATCAGGGGCTCCTCAATGCATCCATGAGCCACAAAGATGATGTCGATGTTCTCTCGGTCTCCCTCCTCCTTTCTCTTTTTGATCTGTTCGTGCAGGAAGCTTGAAGAAGACCTCAGGCTCTAAATGTTTGACAGCTTCGTCTTTGCACTGTGTTAAAGCAAACTCCATCAGTGTGTGTTTTTCCTCTGTTGCTGTTTTCTGTGCACGTCTTCACTTGTGTCAGCTCGTCACACACTCGTCTGTCGGAGGGAAAACAGAAAGACGCAACTTAGTCCAATGTTGTCCAAAGATTCAAAACGATGTCTTCACCCTCAAATGATCCTCGCTGGATCGTTTAACGTCTCGAGATAAAAGGTTAATTTAATGAGGACACCTGGGTAAACATT
Organism: Semicossyphus pulcher; assembly: GCF_022749685.1. Lineage (NCBI taxonomy): Eukaryota > Metazoa > Chordata > Actinopteri > Labriformes > Labridae > Semicossyphus > Semicossyphus pulcher. The sequence goes on along the minus strand of NW_027211724.1, from coordinate 547,755 downwards.
AAACTATCATATGTTTAAAATGTGTAGACACTTACTCACTATACTCATTGGTGTTCTCTGTATCACCTGTTTAACATATAAGAAGTATTCATGTTTTACACATGTGCTGTGATTGTTTAGTACGAGTTTGAAAAAAGAGAGATTACGAGAAAAAGAGTCGTAATATAACGAGAATAAAGTCGTTATTTTATAAAGTCGTAATATTCAGAGAATAATATATATATATAATATAACATATAACAGGTTAAAAGGTTGTAATGCTGTGGAAAGCATGACATCTTGTCATTATCAGACGATTATTTTCACACGTGACTGCATCCTGTTGTTCCTTCCTGTCTGCAGGCTCGGCCTTCGTGTCTGCAGGCTCGGCCTTCCTGTCTGCAGGCTCGGCCTTCGTGTCTGCAGGCTCGGCCTTCCTGTCTGCAGCCTCGGCCTTCCTGTCTGCAGGCTCGGCCTTCGTGTCTGCAGGCTCGGCCTTCGTGTCTGCAGGCTCGGCCTTCCTGTCTGCAGGCTCGGCCTTCATGTCTGCAGGCTCGGCCTTCCTGTCTGCAGCCTCGGCCTTCCTGTCTGCAGGCTCGGCCTTCCTGTCTGCAGGCTCGGCCTTCGTGTCTGCAGGCTCGGCCTTCCTGTCTGCAGGCTCAGCCTTCGTGTCTGCAGGCTCGGCCTTCGTGTCTGCAGGCTCGGCCTTCCTGTCTGCAGGCTCGGCCTTCGTGTCTGCAGGCTCGGCCTTCCTGTCTGCAGGCTCGGCCTTCGTGGCTTCAGCCGTCTCTCTCAGACTCTGACTGATTTGTGTCTCACACTTGTTCAGTGTCACACAGCTCAGAACCTGAAAGCACCAGTCCGACAGCTCCCTGTGCCACCTGACGATAGAGAACAACAACAATAGTATTTTTGTTTGTTTGTCACATATTGTGGCGGCTGTGGCTCAGTGGTAGAGTCGGTCGTCTTTCAATCGGAGGTTCGATCCCCAGCTCCCTCAGGCTACATGTCGAAGTGTCCTTGGGCAAGACACTGAACCCCAAATTGCTCCTGGTGGCATAGCCAACAGATATGAATGTGATATCTGATTGACAGTTGGGCACTTTACGTAGCAGCCTCTGCCATCACTGTGTGAATGTGATATGTAGTGTAAAAGCAGCTTTGAGTGGTCACAAAGACTAGAAAAGCGCTATATAAGTACAGTCGACCAGCACGACCCGCACGACCAGCACAACCAAGAGTGTTGATCTCTGAGTTCTCTAAACCTTTAATGGCTTGTTTCCAGTTGAAACCTTGTGGAACCCAAACTGATACCAAAACCAAGCAATGAGCCTGCTTTGCCTTCAGCGGCCTGAAGAGGGACTGCTGTTCCTCCTGTGCATGATCCTGCTGTTAGGAGCCTGTCAGCAACATCCATGGTGTGATCAGCAGTCAAAGGTCATGAGGTCAGCTGTGAAGACCATGAGCATTTCAGTGAGCCTCGTATGTGTGCTTTCTTATGAATGATTCTGTGTTTGTCTGGTTATTTCTGTCTGTCAGAGAAACTCTAACCTTCACCTTTGAGGAACAGCTTAAAACAACAAACAAGTCAAACAGAGTAAAAACAGCAGAAACAACAAGTACACATCAGAGTCAGTCAAAGCTAACCTACACAGGTGGGTTTCAGGTGCTTTTTGAAGGTGACGGCAGCGTCCAGAGATCGACGACTGACTGCTGAAGAGTGTTGTAAGGCTGTGGGAGGTCTGAGATGTAGGCAGGTGCTTTAAAGGTGATGACAGGAATCTTAGAATGTATTCTGAGTTTGATGGGAGGCCAGTGTAAGGAGGAGCTGGTGTTAAATGGGACCTTTTGAAGAGTCTGGCTGCAGCGTCTCTTTGAGGTCGGGATGCAGCGACGTTTACCTGCTGGAGAATCTAAAGACATTCTGCTGAATGAACCTCAGCTTTCTGTTCATGGAGGTGGAAACAACACATCTTATGTGTCTGTGTTTCTATTGGCTGCAAGCAGCTCTGAGTGAAACTGACAGTATTGAGTGGTAATCCCCCGCTCTAGTGTGGGCCATAACATCAATGTGAAAACATTTAAACACCATCATACAGAGTGAACACGTTGTACAGAATGCTTTGTGACTTTTCTCTGAATGAACGACTGAACAGACGTTTAATGTCAGCGTTCATTTCTTTAACGCGTCGCTGAACTCGCTCGCTTGTTAGAATGATGACGCTAAGATCACATGACAGCTCGAGGTCACAGAGAGGGAAACACTGACAGGTGTTCTGTCACACTACAGTGGACATCTGTTAGATTAGAGGTTTGTTGAACACTGTAACACAGAAGAGGCCACGATGCAGTCACTTCTTGGTTTGCTGATTTTTCAGCCTGTTCAGCATTTGGCCATCGCTAAGAGGACGGAGCTGTCGAGGAGCAACGAGGTTAGGAAGCGCTACGATACCACACTTAGAACCTGTGTGCATGCTCAGCTGCAACAGCAGAGACGATGTTGCAGTCTGATGCTGGTGATGCTACATGTGGTGTTAAAGTCTGCAGTCTAAAGTCCATGTCCTCCACACAGCATTTTCTTCTGGCGCGGCACAAGGCGCACTGGGCGGAGCACTGGTCCAGTTGGCTGGACGAGTTATCTGGTGGATATTTTCTAAGTCATACTTTGGGGAGATACAAGATTTATATCTTTGCCCTGGAAATAAAGATTTTTTAATGACTGGTCCACAAAGTAGGCTCAGCTGCTCATTGGTTCATTTTCTAAATTGACATTAGACTTGTCCAATCACGTCTCCTGCAGGCCTGCTCTGCCCCTCCCCTACCTGTAAAGTTCCTTTCCTTAGGCTGACTCAGTGGTGAACATGTAAAACACCTTTCGAAGTAACATCCACCATACATGAAATTACTTCTCGTTATTATGATTATTATTATTATTACTGTTGTTATAAATGTTGTTATTATCACTTTATTACATTTGCCCAGATTGGTCCAAAGTCTTGAATGCATCACGTTGATTCTTTTTAGTGTCATCCTCTCTGATGACTAACTTCTGAAGCTTTCCAACAGCTGACAAACATGTTCTGTAACAGTGTTGCCACCTGCTGGCTCAACATGTTCTCACAATTCACCAAAAACAAAACATGGTTTCAGTTCGTCAGTGGTTCCACACGAATCAGGGCGACAAACAGATCTTGTTTTTTACAGCTAGTTTTCGGATAAAGGTGTGTCACCTGTCAGAGATTGTCTCTTTGCATAGATAAAGTTACACCTGTAGAAATGTGTTTTAGTTTAAAGCTCCACATTTTGTTTTGTCAAATCTGAATCAATGAAAAATTGTGTTCCTGTTAAATGACAATATATCTCTCACAGATGTCCAGAATAAAACTACAGCGTTACATAAATCATAACATCTTCAGTTTCTTCCCACCAACAACGTTGTCCGTTAACCCTTCAAAGAGCAGCAGCAGTACATGTTGTCTACATGCTACTTGATCTTACAGTCTGCTTGTGATCACAGTGAGTTTTGGGTTGTGGCACCTGGTCATTGGCTGTGGAGACTCGTGTGTGTCTGTGTCGTCTCCAAACGTATGAGGTCCTGTACCCGTTCTATCAGAGGTCGATCGTTCCAACAGGAAGTTTGTTTCTGTGAGCTCCATCACTGCAAATACATTTTTAAACACTACAGCAGATCTAATAACATGTTAAAGGTGTTTTTTCACCATCTGGTTTAAATTGAGCTGAAAACTTCAATTTGAAACTTGTGTTTTATAGTTTTAAGATAAGATAAAACTTTATTGTCTGTTCGCACAGAAATTTGTTGTGTATGACAACATTAAAAAACAAACATCTGTAAGGTCACAGCAATCTTATAAGAAGTAAACCGAGCGCTCATAAGATGAAAATATACAGAGTACACCTGTTCTTCTTCTTCGAGAGAGAGAGCGACAACACCAAGAGCGATTACTGAAACATCAGAGAGATAGACACGAGCGCTGTTCACCACCACATACTGAATGAAACATGTCCCTCTGTGCTGTCAGCTGGTGGACCGCTGTCTTACAGCCTTGGGATTTTTCCAGTCACCACCTTAGTGTTTCAGTAGTCAGATGTGTGAACGAGCTAGGAGTTAGCAACCCTAGCACTAGCTTGGTTAGCAATGTGCATGTGTCAGTCACAGTAGCTTGATATTAATTAATGTTCTAACAAAATGAACAGCAACTCCTCAGAATGTCTTTTAATACAACTGAACACTGAACAAGATATTTTTTCAGATCGCCATGGTAGCCACTTGTCAATCACAGGTAGCCCCGCCCTAAAACATTCCCTGCTTCATGGTGTATTTGACAGTGCACAGTGTAAAATGCAAACATCATATTAAAGGGCAGAACAACAGCAAGGAAATCAGTTGAGCTGTTACATGTGTCAGATGTTTCACTACGTGTAAAGAGTGTTTTTAAACTTCAAAGTCAAAGTTATAATTATGAACAACTCATTTTGTATTTCTATGGTGAAAGTAACTAAATACATTTACTCATTTACTACAGGAAGTATAACTGCAGGACGTTTTGTTGCATTGTTTTATTTGTATTCCACGTAGGTAAATGACAGAACTACTTTCCACCAATATTATTTCTCTCTTCATTTAGACTCTGGATATAATTCAGATTTATTTGATTAGTTTTACACTTCTGCTATACTTGTTTGTCAGTGTGTGATGTCACTCCTTTCTTCCCCAGTTATCCAATCAGAGACGCATGATGTCATCAAGGCCCTCAGGATCGGTGCTGGTGACCCCGACACCTGTGGTCAGCCATCGCTGGACGAGAGGAGATGTACCTGAAATGGAAAGATTATTTTTTGTATTTACAAACTGCAGAACAACAATTACAACAAAGAATTATTATCAATAAATAATATTTTACATTTGATGATTTTTTATTTCCTAAAGCATATCGTCCCAGCCACAAACCAGCAAATGAAAATGTGATTGGCTCAGTCGCTTATAAGAAACGTTGTTGTACTTTTAACTTCGGTGTCGGCTACTTCCTGCCATAGTACGGTGGCCTATGTAGGATAAAAGGCTCCATATGGACAATATGAGCCATTGCCAGCTCTACTGGTGCAGTCCGACAAATACAGACAACACGTGCACAATGTTACTTTACATGTCAATCAGGATAGAGCCGCATCTACCTTCTCATCCAACAGTAATCCACAAACCAATGGGCTACCTCAGTGCAGTCAAAGCTTTGTGTGTGTGTGTGTGTGTGTGTGTGTGTGTGTGTGTGTGTGTGTGTGTGGGTGTGTGTGAGTGAGTGTGTGAGTGAGTGAGTGTGTGAATGTGAAGTAGCTGTTCCCACCTGAAGCCTGTTGTTGTTGTTGTTGTTGTTGGGCCTTCTGAGCCTGTCTTTGACTGTCGTGACTTCTCTCCCTCCTCGCTGCAGAGATTGACAGCGCTGCCATCTTACAAACACTGATTCTCTCTTTGTTGCTTCCAGCTCCGCTGCCAGTGCTCCTGATTGGATGGTTGCTGCTGCTGATGACCCTCCCCCCTGTACTATTGGTTCTTCCTGAGCCAGAGGAGCTGCTGATCCTTCCTCCTGGTTGGCTGCTTGTTCTATCACTGCTTCCTGCACTGCTATATGTAGTCCCGCAACCAGGGCTACTAATGTGATTCCCACCAGTTGTTGAACTGCTCAGCCACCCGCCGCTACCTGTGCTGACACTCCTTTTCCCCCCTGGGCTTGGAGCTCTTTGGCCGCCGGTGTTTCCCCCTCCACCTGATCTGCCTGCACTCCCCACACTGCTCTTACGTCCGCTAGCTGAGCTGTAAACAGGCTTCCATTCACCGCTGCCAGTGCTCCCAAATCTCCCAGAGCTGCTAGTCCTGTGGCTCCCGGATGAGCTGCTTAGCCTGCCTCCACTACCTACACTACTACTGCGCCGAACAACACCACTTGAGCTGAGCCTGCCACCACTACCAGCACTTGTGCGGCTACTTGGTGGGCTGATTATGCGGCTGCAGTTGGCACTGACACTGACCCTGTCTGTGCTCCCAGCACCATAAACTTTCCACTCCCCACTCCCCCCACTAACAAATCTCCCTGCTCTTGTCGTTGGTGGTGGGCTTGTTGGTAATTGCATACCCGCTAAGGGGCATTCTTTACTGTCTACATTTGGTAAGCTATTGCTGCCTGCCCAGCTGCTTATACGTCCAGTACTTCCACCATAGACCTTCCATTCTCCACTTCCTCTGCTGCCAAACCTCCCTGTTTCTGGAGGGCTTGTTGCCAGGTGCAGGGCTGTTGGCAGGCTTTCTCTCCTCTCCGTGTTGGGGAAGCCGTCACTGCCAGCCTGGCTGGTGGAACGTTTAAAACTGCCACTATTGACCATCCACTCTCCACTCCCTTTGCTGCCAAACGTTGTTGATCCTGGTGGGCTTGTTGCAGAGAGCATGGCTTCTTTGTTTCTTGTACTGGGTGAGTTACTCTGTCTTCCAAGACTGCCTCCATAAACTATCCACTCTCCACTCCCTCTACTGCCAAATCTTCCCGGTTCTTGTGGGATTGCTACTGGGTTTGTTGCCACAGCTGGGCCTTCTTCTTTACCTTTGCTGGGTAAGCTAATGCCACTGTCCAGACTGCTCTTGCGCTTAAGACTGCCGTAAACCACCCACTCTCCACTTCCTCTTCTACCAAACCTTCCTGTTTCTGGTTGGCTCGTTGCCGGGAGCTGGGTCCCCGATGGGCTTTCTTCGCTCCTTGTGTTGGGTGAGCTTGTGCTTGTATTTCCTGGACTGCCACCATAGATCATCCAATCACTACTGCCATGCCTGAATCTTCCCTGGACCCCTGCTGGAGCATTAGCATCTGCATTATCACTAACTTTACCGGATGGATTAGCAGCCAATCCACAGAAACTAGCCGGATCACTAGCCATACTGCTGTTAGTCACCATACCTTTTGAATTACTAGTCCTATCGATAAAGGTAGGTCCCCTACAGGGAGTCTCCTTCTGGTCTGCTGAGCCATTCGTGCCTCCTTGACTGCCACGTGGATTCTGGACATTCTTGATGTTTGTGATGCCTCCTGTGAATTTGTTCCCGTCTCTGGGATTTGGAGTATTTCCTACACTTCTCCGATACAGGCCCCCAAAACCAAGCTGTTCCTCTTTGTCTGCTATGATACTACGACCACCTGGACCACTGATCTCCATACCTCCTGGACGGTTTTCAATCCCTCGACTGGTTGGTTTGTAAATTACATTTGTACCATTCAGATTATCGTTACTCCCAAAACACACACTGTCACCATGGCTAAATGAAATAGTGACTTTCTTAGTCTTGTCCTCTTTTGGCGAAGCTTGATCTCCACTGAATGACAGGGACTGGCCTTCGTCTTTTGTCGTAAGAACATATTTCTCGACTGGTCTCACATGTACCTCGTGTGCCTCAGTTGGACTCAGGCATGTTTCCCTATCCTCTTCTTCATAATTTGGACTCAGACACACCTTGGCCTCGACTGGACTCAAACATGTGTTGGGGTCATTTGGGCTGAGAAACATTTCTGGGTCCTCTGGACTCAGAAGAGAATCACGACTTCTGATATCTAGATCAACTGGGCAAAATACTTGATCATTCATGCTCATTAATATCTCTGTCTCGACTGGGCTCAGACATATTTCTGGACTCATGCTTGTGGCTGGCTTTGTTAGGTTCATGAACTCACGGCCTCCTCCTGGACTCAGAATCTCCTCAGTGCTGGATGAACTCAAAGCCACCCCAGAATCTGTCCGACTAGTAAACTTGTTTGACTCTTTGGTGCTCAACGATGCTTCCAGATCTGGTAGATTACTCTTAATGTCCAACTCAGCAGGGGTCACCTTTACCTTGTTGATATCATTGAAACTGTTGACTATCTCCGACTTGTTCACTTCTTCTTCTTTCTTCAAAATCTTTGCACTCTCCAGGTCGACATTGTTGTCTGTGCAATGCAATGCAATACTTGATCCTGTATCTGAATCCGCCATGAGCTTCTTTTCTTTGCTACTGGATGCATTGGACACCAAACTCTGATCTACATCGAAGACAAGTTCTTCTTCTCCCTCTACTTCTTCTTCTGCCCTTTTGTCTGGTCCTTCTACATCCTTGTCATCCATTAGGGATAACTCGCTCGAGAGTCTACTCTGACTCTCCTCAGACATAACAGCATCTTCCTCCATAAACTTTACTGGCGTCTCCAAAATGTTAGACCCAACCTGTGCCGGGTCCTGGTTCCTAGCCTGGACAGAGGGCTTAGGGTAATCTATTTGATCTGACATCACACTATCTGCCTCTTTCTTTACCTCTGCAGCAGTCTCTCTGCTGGGATCAGTTTTGGTCATACGTGTAACAAAATCTGGTCCTTGCTTTACTTGTGATTCTGCACAAAGAATGGCTTCTGTGATCTCATTTTGAACGTTTGTTTCTGCTGTATCAGTCTGCAAGCCAGCTTCAAAGATACTCAGTGTGGAAGGGAAAGGTTCTGGTTTTGCCTGAACAGAAGCACTCTTGACAGATTGTTTGTCAGGAACCAATGTGGTGATTCCTTGTGCTGTTTTGCTCTCATTGCTCTCCTGGCTACCACATGAAGCAGTTTCAATGACGGATCCTGTGTCTACACCCTTCATGGCTTTGTTTTGTACCCCAGTGGATGCATCAGATAATATCAAGTTCTGATCTGATCTGCCATTTAGCAAACCACCTCCTACTTCCACTACTTCTCCTTCTGCTGTCTTTTCATTTCTTTTGATATCCTTGTCATTGATCAGGGACAACTCACTAGAGACCATCTCAGACCTAACAATACGAGATCCAGAGACAACACATGCTGTGGCGCTAACCTCCTCTGCCTCCCCAACAACCTGCGCAGTATACGGTTTTGCCTGAACAGTAGCACTTGTGGCAGATTGGCTGTCATGAACCAACATGGTGTTTGAAGTATTGAGCTCAGATTTAGAGGCCTTGCCAACATCTTCTTGGAAACTTTGGCTAATCTTAGAACCAAGAATGAACGAGCTGCTGAGACCACCATCTTCAGAGTGAACTTTATCTTCCACAGGGCTGCTGTCAGGAAGAGCTTCTGCCCTCCTGTGTTCAGACTTGTTAAATGAGCCTGTCCGATTTGAAGTGTTCACTGACACCACTGTTTGTCCTTTTGGATGCCTGCTGTTGACCCTGATGGCCTGGCATGTGGTCATTGTTTCTGACAGTGGAGCAACTATGGTTGTTTTTTCAAGAGTTCGGATGTTGTCTCTAGAGACAGTGTGAACCTGATTCATGAGATTCCTTCCCTGAACACGGACTGTTTTGTCCACTGTGATGTTTCTCCTAAAGGCAGAGGGGCTGGATGTGGCACAGTGAGATGTGATTTTAGTCACAGAGTTTGAGTGAAGACCTGAGAACCTGTGAACATATGCAGACAAGCGGGATGGTAAGATTTTTGTTCAATGCACGACAGTATGAGAAAAGAAGCAGCGGCAACACAAATACACCTGTAATTACTTCTCAGTACTTTCCACAAAAGGTCGCTGTAATCTGGTACTAAGTTCAGGAAACCGGAGACAGATGGTACATTCAGTGGATTCAGTCCTGATGTCTTTGTACCTGTGTTGACTCAGTCCGTCCAGCAGCCTCTTGTAGTCTTCTATCTCTGTCTCCAGTCTGGTCTTGACGTCCAGCAGGGCCTGATGGTCTGCAGCCATGTGAGCGGCAGCCTGCAGCACTGAGTCCAGGTCTATGCACAGCCCGTCTGCTCTCTGCTGCAGGACCTCCAGCTGAAGGACGAAGGACTCGGTCTGCTCAAGGCCAGAGGCCTCCAACATCATGTTCTACGCAGAGAGACACGTACGATGATGCATCCCTTTTCTTAACAACAACAATACTACTGTCAATGTACCTGCCACCATCACTTCCTGCCTACATTTACAGATGACTATTGTAATATTGTTTTCTTCTTTTAGGCACTTTTGCATTAATCAATACACTTGATATTTTATATTTATGTTATTGTTTGATTTTGTATTATTTGTATTGTACTGTATTTTTTGGGCTTTCTGTCATTTCCTTGGGGATCAATAAAGTTTGATCTTATCCCCCTGCAGCTCGAGGATCTTTGTTGAAAAGGCAGCACGATGATGTGACAGTAATACAGACCTGGGCCCTCTGGCAGACTGGAGACTGGAAGTTACCATCTGACTGAACATTTGAACCTTTGTGGAAAAACCCTTTAATCTGATTTAAAGTGCGTCATTATGAATCTGTCACAGCACAGCGCTGTGAGCAGGGTTTGAACCGTCATGACGCTGTGCTGAAGGTCGCCATTTGTGTGTTCGGTTCACTGACCCCTCTCACACACGAGAGAAAGACTGTTTGTAACATGATGTGACGGATACTCCTCTACACCTTCACTCCCCTACAGCCGTATCAAAACTGGATTATGCTACAGCTAATGCTAACATAACATGAAAAATAACAAATGGGTCGGCCTAAACCCTGGTACCACCAGGAGAGGACCCAACACAGTGACTGGAATACTGAGATATTCACAATCACCGCAGCCTTTGTTGTCATCACATCGTCGGCTCTGTCCGGTCGCTGTGAGCAGGGTTCGAACCTGCGCGGGGAAACCCCATTGGATTTCGAGTCCAACGCCTTAACCACTCGGCCATCACAGCCGCCACCACTGGGCCTGAGTTTGCCATTTGTGCACTGGGTTCACTGAACCATCGGGCACATCACAGCCTGAATCTCTGTGGAGATTTCATCTTCGCTCCGTTACATTCACTGAGGCTAAAGCTAACAGGTCACAGGTCAAAATATCATGCTAACAAACTGAGTCTGACACTAACAGATACCAATGTTTGACACGCAGAAGGTCCGTGTTTCCTGCGGCCCGTCCAGTCTGTCCACATGTTCAGCATGAGTCTGGTTCTGGTTCTGCTCCAGGTTTCTGCTTCTGTTCTCAGAGCTGCTCGCGGTGGTTCATGTGGGTCCCTCTCTAAACAACAAAGAGTACACTCCACACCTGCTCCGTCTTAAGTGTCTCAGATAACTTTGGTTATGATTTGGCGCTGTACAAGTAAAATTTGATTAATTAATTGATTGATTGATTGATTGATTGATTACCATTTTAAAGATGTGTGGTTACAATTGAGACCATCATGTTCTTGCTCTTGTTGTGCAGCACGGTGCTGGTCTCGGTTAGAGACTACATGTTAGATCGAATTGTTGTTCTGTTAAAGTATTAAAAGGTTTTCAGGACTGGAGCCTAACCAAACATCAGGACACGCTAACGTTAGCATAAACCCTGACAGGATCCAACACACTGCCAATGTTATTATCAGCAGGGCTTTTTCTTATCCAAATCCTTTTATAATGCCAACACTTCACCTTATAAGTAACAATACATCACTCCTACAGCAGGTGCTAAGCTAGTTAGCCAAACCTAACTAGCTAACAAAGCTAAGTTGCTAAGTTTAGCAGCAGATAATCATAGTGCAGAAGTTTTATCTCACCAGAGCCTGCACTGTTGTTAGTTCTTCGTCCAGACTCGCTGCTGTACTCCTCAGCTCCTCCAGCTCGGCCTGAATGACCTCTGACCCTGCTGCAGGGTCAAAGGTCACCTCTGGAGAACTCAAGTTGTACGCCTGAACACACAAAACTTCTCATTTTCACTCATGTTTCGTTTATTTCAAAATAAGAGCGTGCTCCGGGTGTTTGTGTACCTGGGTGTTGAACCAGCGCTCGCTCGTCACGCTGCTCTGCCTCAGGTCGTCCAGCTGCCGGGTCAGGTCTGAGGACACAGCAGTCTCCACCTTCACTGCAACCCCCCCTGACACCTGGGCCAGGAGACCCTGCATGTCCTGGACAGGTAAACAGGAAACATGAGGTCCATGCAGTTTGTTTACTTTAATAATAAATAAAAAATAACATTAAGGGTACATGGAACATTCTAAATAATGTAATAGGGAACAAAATTAGATCAACAGATCTACCCAGTCATTTTATAAAAGACAATAAGGTGATTAAAAACATGAATGAAGTGGCTAATGAATTTAATTATTTTTTTGTAAACATTGGGCCTAGCTTGGCAAATGACATTACAAAAAAACATGGACAAACAGGAAGTAGTTGGAAAGGGGAAAATAAGGTGCTGCAGTCAATGTTTCTAGGAGAGGTGAGTGAAAGTGAAAAACTATCAGTGGTAGCTAAAACAAAAAACAAGACATCAACTGATAGTGATGGAATTGACATGAACATAGTAAAAAAGACTATTGATTGTATAATTAAACCATTAAGTTATGTTTGTAATCTTTCATTTAGAACAGGTGTTTTTCCGGATAGGATGAAAATAGCTAGGGTCATTCCACTTTTTAAAGCAGGAGACAAACACAGTTTTGACAATTATAGACCAGTATCAATGCTATCACAATTTTCAAAAGTACTAGAAAAATTGTTTGTTCACAATATTGATAGTTTTATGGAAAACAATAATTTATTGAGTGAGAGTCAATATGTTTTTCTGACAAACCGGTCTACAGGTCTAGCAATAATGAAAATAATAGAAGAAATCACAACAGCAATTGATAGACATAAATTTACAATAGGGGTATTCATTGATTTAAAGAAAGCATTCGACACAATAGATCATTCAATTTTAATCTCTAAGTTAAATACGTATGGTGTGAGAGGGGTGGCTCTAAACTGGTTAACTAGTTATTTAAACAACACACAACAATATGTGCAATTTGCTGGTAAAACATCAAACTGTATGAAAATAAATTGTGGGGTTCCACAAGGTTCGGTTTTGGGGCCGAAACTTTTCATTTTATATATTAATGACATTTGTGAAGTTTCAAAATGATTGCAGTTTGTTTTATTTGCAGATGACACAAATTTCTTCTGTTCAGGAGAAAATTTAAAAACGTTATCCGAAAATATTGAAAATGAAATGGTTAAAATAAAATCTTGGTTTGATGAAAATAAGTTATCGTTAAATTAAAAAAAACTAAGTTCATGATTTTTGCTAATAAAAGAAAGGATGAAGTCTTATTATCTATTGATGGAGTTAACATTGAGAAAGTACCTGAGTTTAGATCTTTGGGAGTTATAGTGGATGAAAAACTGACATGGAAATCCCATGTATCATATGTTAAAAAAAAAGTGTCTAAGAATATTTTTATTTTGAACAAAGCTAAGCATGTTTTAGATTGTAACACAATGAGAATGTTGTACTGTTCACGTATACTGCCTTACTTTATTTACTGTGTAGAAGTGTGGGGTAACACGTATATAAGCAATATAACGCCATTGTTTTTATTACAGAAAAGAGCACTTTATGCATAAAGTTGAATATAGAGAGCACACTAATAGATTATTTATTGAGTCAAGATTATTGAAATTTAAAGAAATAATAGAATTGCAGACATTATTAGTTCAAGGCTAAAAACAGAGTATTGCCAGAGAACATGTGAACACTGTTTGTGTTTGCCTCAGAAGATGATCATCACAGGAGGTTTGATTGTAAGCATCAAGTTGCTCGGACCACTTTAAAACAAATGTGTATTTCTGTTGTCGGTGTGAAACTTTGGAATTCTCAACAGAAGGATTTAAAAGGTTGTAAAATATCTTTCAGTTTAATAAATGTACAAAGGGACAAATTAGACAATATGCAAATTAAACTTAACTTTATTTCTTTTGTTCCTGTAATTATTTTACTTTATAGGTTATTTTGTTTAATGATGTTGTAATCAAGGGTGTAGATAATGGTGTAGGTTATTGGAAATGACAGACCATCTAAGATGTATTGTGTTCTAATAAGGGGGCAGAAAAATAATAAGAATTATATTCTCCTTTCTTTCCTTTTCACACATGAAGGGCATTGATTTTTTATTTGAAATGTGTATTGTGGATTTGTGTACCGGCTTTGTGGTATGTTGTGCATTTTTCATGAAAGGAAGGAATGAATAAATAAATAAATAATCCAGGTGAGTTACCTGTTGGTGTTGTATCTGCAGCTCCTTCAGATGCTGTGATCTATTGTTCAGCAGACTCTGAAGCTCAGGCAGTTTTTGGACCATAAGCTCCTCCCCCAGCAGCCTCAGGTCACCAAGCTCCGCCTCCAGACAGCTACGGCGCTCATGCTCCTTTTCACACCTGTTCACACAGCAAAGGATGATGGGATACATCTCAATGTGTTATATGTAAGTGTGTTGAAGGTGTGTTTATCTACCTGACATCCAGGTCAAAGGCAGTTAGCTCTGCACTGAGCAGCTGCAGCTTCACCTGAGCCTGGGCCGAGAGACAGTCACCGATCTGTGAGAGAGAGAGGACCTGGGTGAGGTCGGGAGGTCGGGAGGTCGGGAGGTCGGGAGGTCACCTTGTTCACTGAAAAGCTTGTTTAGCAACAACAGTTAGAAGTCACACTGCTTCTATAGCAGCAGCAGTCATGGGACATGTTGTGCGTTCACCTGGACCTGACTTGTTGGTGGACTAAACTTGGAGCACGCTTTGACCCGTTGTTTGGACTTTTTGGTCTTGACTTGGGACTCGTTAGTTGACACTAGGGTCCTGACTTGTTGGTTGTTGGTCTTGACTTGGGACGTGACTTTTTGGACCTCGCCTGAGACCTGTCAGTTTTGGCTTTGGGCCTGACTTGGGGACTCGTTGATCTTCACCTGGTCTTGGGATCTTGTCGGAGCCTGACTCGTCGGTCTTTGCTGTGATGTGACTTTTGGACTTGTTGCACCTGACTTGAGACGGGTTGTTTTTGTCTTTCGACTCGAATCAGGACTTGTTAGACTTCAGACTTGTTCACTGTGAACAGACGTGTGAATGTTGGTTTGGAGATTCTCAGCAGCGTCGGGGAAATGTTTAAATGTTGTGAAAGTTATAACGGACGTGACTGATGGACTTCAAAGGGTTAAACAGTGTTCGTGAGGGTGAATGTGCCGCAGCCTCCGACACGTGTAACGAACAGGCTCCGGTCCCGACAGGTGTCTATTCAGAGGTAATCGCTCAGGAAACTTTCTGTTGTTGAAAATCAGGTTCCATCTCTGACATGTGACTGA
Organism: Semicossyphus pulcher; assembly: GCF_022749685.1. NCBI lineage: Eukaryota > Metazoa > Chordata > Actinopteri > Labriformes > Labridae > Semicossyphus > Semicossyphus pulcher. Next base: position 532,668 of record NW_027211724.1, on the reverse strand, counting down.
CAGTCAGACGTGACTCGTCTCCACATGTCTGACCTTTTAACGCACGTCTGAACCGGCCCGAGACGCTCCGAGTGTGACATCATCAGTCTACCTGCAGAGCCGCTGCTGGCCTTCACCTGTGGTTTTTATTGCGTCTTTATTTTGACCCGGAGCAGAAGATTTGACTTCACGTATTATTTAATAATAAATGTAATTATATATTTTATTATTTCACCATATTCTAGTTTAAATCACGTTTCCATTTTGTCCTATTTCATTTATGAGAATGTTTAAGTTTTGCTGTTATGATTGATATCATTATTGATTATATTTATTGATTATACTTTTACACACTATGATGAAGTGCTGAGCGTGTACAGTGTGGAGAGCAGACCTGGTCCTGCAGCAGGGACGCTGTCCTCAGGTGTCCGTCCAGCTCTCTCAGCTCACCGGGACACTTCCTGTCCAGCTCCTCCTGGATCTGACACTCCAGCTTCTGATTGGCCGCCTCCAGACACTGAACCTGCATCCACCAACCAGAGGAGACAATTAACTATCAGCTTTGATGATTGGTTAAAAAGGAGCTCCTTGTTTTTCTGTGTGTGACCGCTCTGTGCACTGTTCCTGGGTCTCAGTTCATCAAACACTCTCCAGGTTTCAGCTCTGCCAATGCAGAACTCCATTTAGAAATCTGCAACTTCTACTTCCTCTTGCTCTTAATTATAATGTATAAACTTGAGTTTCATGCTGACGGTGGATTTATGTGGGCAGGTTTTTGTGTCTTGTTCCTCGCAGCCCAAATGAAGGAAGCAGATCAGAACTTTTTGTGGGTCCTTTTACTGAGCGTCAAACTGTTGGAGCCGGCGTGCCGAGGCTTTTCAGGCTTTTCTTGATTTCAGAGACCGAAGTTCAAAAACGTTTTACAACTTTCCTCTGGAGACTGAAAAAGTAAATGAGCTCAAATTGACTTAGCTAGCTAAAACCTGCTTTAACACACCTCAAACACTTAAATATGACTGCTTCCACATGACGGCTTTACAGCTAACTTGTGAGGAAGTGACTGAAAGACCTGAAAGTTAAAGTTGTTCTCCACAGGAATAAAAACGTGATGCAGAAACACTAAATCAGTTTGTAAAATATGAATCTGATCAAGGCTACGAAAACAACGAATTCCACTGCATGCACCGTGCTCCCTTCAGGGACACATCGAGAGAGATGGTACTCTCAAGTTTAGCTGCTCTAATCAACTTTTACTAATCAGGTAAAGATCGATCAGTTAAAGATCGATCAGGTAAAGATCGATCAGCTAAAGATCGATCAGGTAAAGATCGATCAGAGACGTAAGGATTTAGTGTGTTTAACTTTGTGCATCAAAGAATAAAAGCAGAAATACAAAGTCATAACACAAACACAGTTCTTGTTTCAGATTGTTAATCACTCAGAGATGTCAGATTCATGTTGTGTGTTTGTGCTGCTGTTGGATCCATCGGGGAACCAGTCATGCTTCTCCTACCTGCTGCAGGTACGAGGCCAGCCTCCTGTTGAGCTGCTGCAGGGTGACTTTCTCTCTGGACAAACAGAAGCTCCTGCTGCTGTCTGGAGCTGCAGCAGGAGCCGTGCTGTAGTGCACCACACCTCCTGGACCATGATGAACACGGTGACCCAGAGCTGCCTGGTTTGCTCTGCCTGCACGGAGAAGCTGCCACATCTCAACACTCACCTGTGTGTCCTTTCACACCTGGACTCATCTATGCTCCTGAACATGCACTGCTCCTTTAAAGGCTGACTTTCTGCAGAAGCAAAGATTTAAGTTGCTCTGCCTTTGTCTACTGCTGCACGTCTGAAAGGGATCTCTAAGCCTGTCTAAACTCCCCGCTGGTTGAGAGGCCCTCAGGTGTACCAGAGGGTGTTTCTGTCACAGGTGTGTCAGGACTTGATGATGCATAAGTTAAATCTGCATTAACCTTTAAATGGTGATATTTAGAACAGGTTTCAGCACGATGGCAGCCCAACCCTCTGAGACTATTTTAGTGCTCAGTTCCCAACACATAATAATAAGAAAAGAACATCACGTTCTCACCTGCTCTGCAGATGTTCTGACCTGAGGGCCAAATGGCGACTGTTCAAAATATATTTTATATGCACGACTGCTTCCCCCATTAAATCATCTAAATATGAGCTCATGTGTCATCAGTTGATGTGCAATGGTTACACTCAGTTCTGCTGCTGGAGCCATCAGGTAAAGGTTGTTTTTCACCTCATGCATCAAACAATATGAAGCATATTGATTATTAAACCAACACAAACCCTAACCCAATGAAATCAGCTACGTTTATGATTTCTTTCTCTTCCAACACATTCACCTGGACTCGGACTGACGGTGGTTTCTGAATCTATATTTAAAACCTGATGTAGGACCGTTCTGATTTCTGATCCGAGTTTCACTTATTGATGATGTCCAGGCTCTCCTGCAGGGGTCGCTGGCGGACACACGATATTATCTGAACTCCACACACGAAGCAGACGCAGCATCCTATCAGAGACCAGCAGCTGCGGTCCCGGCGCCTGCGCATTAGGAGAAGGATATTTTTGTTGATATGTCAGCCTCTGGGGTTTAATGGTTATTTATGCGGGTTTTCGTGATTCAGTGAGCGTGACCCCCCGCGGCCCGGCCTGATGGAGAACCCAAGAGACCTGGTGAGTTCTGAGGCTTGTCTCTCCGGCGGGAAACCGCATTTCCCTCCTTTGTTATGGTTGTGATAGCGGTGTTACAGGCTGCTTCAGAGCGGACACTGACAGAGGATCAAGACCAAACTCCTTAAAGAAATCCAGAACATTAGAGTTCCCCTGTTATCCGATTAAAATATGAACCTCATTGAAATGATGCTTAACATTTTTATGTAAGAGCCTAATATATACTTTTATTCGGCGTATATATTACGTATAGAATATATTAATTTGGTCAGAACATAGCCATTTATAATTGCTTCGACTGTTATTCTATTGCCAAAACCTAATTCAAAAATCCTGGGATATTAGATTTCCATTCATGTTGAGAAGGGTATATTTATTACCGACCCGCAATTATTATTATTATTATTATAAAACTGGGCGAGATGGCCTTTTATTCGGCATAGATGTTCTCAATCAGGTTGATTTTATTTAAGTCAAAATCCCATTTTATTATGGCTTTGCTGTTTTCCCGCTGCGTCCACCACAATCCCCCGTCCGGAGCAGCGGCTGTTCAGGTGAATAGATAAAACGCGATTTGGAGAACAGACTGAGTGACAGGTGCATTTAATATACGCCGAATATAAAGGTGGATTTAGCCGAGTCCAAAACAGCCATGGGTTTATTATATGTGCTACAATGCGGTGTCTAAAGCCAAATGAACTTGAAATTGGTGCAAGTCTGGAGGTCATTTGGTGTCTTATCCATTTTCGTGTTCTCGCGCCGAGAGTACTGGCAACTGAGTCTCTCTCTCTGTTGTCAGTCATTCTCTCTGTCTCTCTGTCTCTCTCTCTCTCTCTCCGCACTGCAGTGGTGCAGCAGGTCACAGCTGCAAACGCACTGATGGAAACCTCTGGATGCAACAGCTCTGTGTGTGTGTGTGTGTGTGTGTGTGTGTGTGTGTGTGTGTGTAATCAGTTCAGCAGATGGAGCCTGTGGGGCAATACATTTGTAACCTTTGACCTCTGGGTTAGTTCAATTGACAGCTGAATCGAATAATTTTTAAAATTGATTAGCAAATTGACAGAAATAAAGTTCCATGTTTTCCTTGTTTTCCTTGTTTTCCCTGTTTTCCCTGTTTTCCCTGTTTTCCTTGTTTTCCCTGTTTTGCATGTTTTCCCTGTTTTGCATGTTTTCCTTGTTTTCCATGTTTTCCCTGTTTTCCATGTTTTCCCTGTTTTGCATGTTTTCCCTGTTTTCCATGTTTTCCCTGTTTTGCATGTTTTCCCTGTTTTCCATGTTTTCCTTGTTTTCCATGTTTTCCCTGTTTTCCTTGTTTTCCATGTTTTCCCTGTTTTGCATGTTTTCCCTGTTTTGCATGTTTTCCCTGTTTTCCATGTTTTCCCTGTTTTGCATGTTTTCCCTGTTTTCCATGTTTTCCCTGTTTTCCCTGTTTTGCATGTTTTCCCTGTTTTGCATGTTTTCCCTGTTTTCCATGTTTTCCCTGTTTTCCCTGTTTTGCATGTTTTCCCTGTTTTGCATGTTTTCCCTGTTTTCCCTGTTTTGCATGTTTTCCCTGTTTTCCATGTTTTCCCTGTTTTGCATGTTTTCCCTGTTTTCCATGTTTTCCCTGTTTTGCATGTTTTCCCTGTTTTCCATGTTTTGCATGTTTTCCCTTCTTTCCCTGTTTTCCCTGTTTTGCATGTTTTCCCTGTTTTCCATGTTTTCCATGTTTTCCCTGTTTTGCATGTTTTCCATGTTTTCCCTGTTTTCCATGTTTTCCATGTTTTGCATGTTTTCCCTTCTTTCCCTGTTTTCCCTGTTTTGCATGTTTTCCCTGTTTTCCCTGTTTTGCATGTTTTCCATGTTTTCCATGTTTTCCCTGTTTTGCATGTTTTCCATGTTTTCCCTGTTTTCCATGTTTTCCCTGTTTTCCATGTTTTCCATGTTTTGCATGTTTTCCCTTCTTTCCCTGTTTTCCCTGTTTTCCCTGTTTTGCATGTTTTCCCTGTTTTCCCTGTTTTGCATGTTTTCCATGTTTTGCATGTTTTCCATGTTTTCCATGTTTTCCATGTTTTCCCTGTTTTCCATGTTTTCCATGTTTTCCCTGTTTTCCATGTTTTCCATGTTTTGCATGTTTTCCCTTCTTTCCCTGTTTTCCCTGTTTTCCATGTTTTTTTCCTGCTCAACTGTCTTTAATGTTTCTGCTTTGCTGCTTTTCTTCTTCTTTGAACATTCAAATGAAAGCAGGGCTGTGGTGTCATTTGTGTCTTAAAGTTAGAGAACCTCTACCCCATGTGTCTCCTCTGCACCTCCTCTCCTCTCTGACAGCGTTTCCTCTCTGTCTCCTCCGCCTGCAGGTGGAGCGTCCGTCCAGGAAGCGGCGTGACTCCTTCGGGATGCTGGACGGTCTGGAGGAGGACCGGAGCAGCTGTAGCTCCGAGTCCAGCGGAGGGAGCGGAGCTTCCAGCCCCGAGGACAGTGAAGACGAGGAGTTTGGAGGAGTGACTCACCTCACCTCCTCCTCCTCCTCCTCTCTGACGCTCATCAAGACCAACGGACAGGTGTACACCTACCCTGATGGAAAGGCCGGCATGGGTCAGTCTGAGCCCGATGATTCTTCTTCTTCATCTTTAAAACAACTTAAGTTTATTCCGACACTGTCCTGCTGCTCCAAATACTCACTAGATTCATCCGCCGCTTAAACTAGTCCCCAACAGAGCACAATATCTACTCCTGATTAGAAAATGTGACAGTAAGTAGTCAACAACTTTACAAGTGCTATTAGTAAAGATTTGAGGTACTTTATACTAATGTATACTTCTTACTCACACACATGTGTGACAGTTATAGTTTCTTTACAAATTAATATTTAAATATCGGTAACAACTGTGTTTATTCTCCTGCTGATGGAGCAGAAAGGATCCGAGATAGACCATGTTAAAGATCTTTTAACATCGCTCTCTGCAGACACACCAGACTCCATTCATAAAAACAGTGATTTTACCTCACAGAACACAGGAGCTGCTGCTCTATATTGATCTGTTTGTCTGGTTGTGCTAGTTTGGTGTTTTAAATGGTTACTTCAGATCTAACACAATATTTTTTACCTACAATAACACAAAATGAACTGATGGAGGCAGCAGCAGAGCAGCAGCTCCTGTGTCCTGTGAGGTAAAATCACTGTTTTTATGAATGGAGTCTGGTGTGTGTGCAGAGAGCGATGTAACGTCTGTGTGTGGTTAAAACAATCATCTTCCTCTGTAACAAAAAGGTCTATCTCTGTAGGGATCCTTTCTGTCATGTTGTCACACACTTAGAAGAACAATCTGAGCCTGTCAGTGGAAACAACAAGAACTTTTAGTGGACGACCTTTGACCCATCAAGGATTATGTTGCAGCCATGACAGCCTGTTTCACTGCTGCAGGATGAACACATCTACTGGAGACACTCGCACTCTGTTTGGACCTTTTTGTCCTTTAGAGCCAAAAACGTGTAAAATTAGGGCCCTGCTTTGAGTCTGTACGTCGTCTCTCTGTGAAATCTTCTTCAGCTTCTCCGTCGCTGGCACTGATGGAAATGTTTGGACCTTTGGGAATCTCTCGTATGAATTATCTTATTGTCTGTCTCTGTGTTTCCCAGCGACCTGTGAGATGTGTGGTATGGTGGGTGTCAGAGATGCTTTCTACAGTAAAACCAAACGTTTCTGCAGCGTCTCCTGTTCCAGAAGTTTCTCCTCCAACTCCAAGAAGGCCAGCATCCTCGCCAGACTGCAGGTACACAACACGGACTGACTACCTGTTCAACGTTTGTCTGACATCTTAACGGTGGCTGCTGAGGTGTCATTCATGTTCTTCCGGCTGCCCTCACCTTTTGCATCTTCATGTGTCAGCAGATGAAACATTAGAGTCGAGACTTTTAGAGCCGTGGAGCTGACTGAACCAAAACTGTGGACGTTTGTTTAGAAGCGGAAAAAGGTCGACAGTGTTACACATGTTTTAAGGAGCAGGGCTATGTTTTAGTCGTCTTAAAGGGGAAGTCTAACTCGTCTTTCTCCTTGTGTCTTAAAGGGGAAGCCTCCCACTAAGAAGGCCAAAGTTCTGCAGAAGCAGCCTCTGATGACCAAACTGGCTGCATACGCTCAGCATCAAGCCAATCAGCAGGGCGGAGTCAAGAAGAGCGGTGAGTCCGATCAACTTCCAGTCACATCAGAAAGCATCGTGTTGACCCTCCCGTGTTTACCTGTGCACGCAGGACGCAGTTTGTAGTCCGCTTGTAGTCCGAGTAATATTGACCAATCACGTATCAGCAGGCTGCAGCGAATGCAGGAAAAACAGTTCATGAAGAGAGCAAAAGGAGGCGGAGCTTACTGTGCTGTAACGACATCCCGGCTCCATCAGCTTCATCTGATGATGATTTTGCTTCTTATTGATCTCTATAAACAGACACCTGCATGCTAACAGCTAACAGCTAGCAGTCCCTTCTAGGTCTAAAATTCAACTTGATACAAATCTGTTTGACGATGTGTCGTGAAAGCCGTACAGCGTTTAGATTTCCTGACTTCCCTGAATGCATCATAAATGATGGCTCCGCCCTCTGTTCTACAGACCTAGAGATGAGAGCGTTTATTTAGCAGACACATCTGGAGGGAGAATTCACCTTTGATCTGAACACACGGTCGCTTCTCGAGCTGCTGGCTGGACAGTGAACGATGCAGCGCACAGAGGACGATGTCGTTCATCGCTAACTGATGACGCTGTTACGCTGATAGCTCAGAGAGAGTTGACCAATCAGTGGGCAGACATCCGGCAGTTCACCCTGTGTTTCTGTGTGTGTGTTTGCTGCAGTCTCTCTGGACATGTTCGACTGGGGTCGTTACCTTGGAGACGGAGATGTGATGGGAGCACCGGTCAGCTGCTTCAAACACGTGGGTGCATCTCACACACACACACACACACACACACACACACACATACACACATTCATCTGTACATGTGGGCTTCTACAGGCTCTTTTTTCAGAAACATTTAACATTTTCACAACATTCATTTTAAACTTTATTAACGTCTGCAGCCAACAGGAAGCAGTCAGTCAGTAAAACACTATAATCAGTGAGTGTCTCTGAGGTTCACCTGCCCGTGCTGCGTTCAGGTACCGATGGGGAGGTCGTGGGCCGACGTCAGTGAAGGTGTCCGAGTGGAAGTTCCAAACACTGACAGCAGTCTGCCCATGAAGGTTTACTGGATCGCTGGCATCATCAAACTGGCTGGTACACACACACACACACACACACACACACACACACACACTCACACTCACACACACACACACACACACACACACACACACACTCACACAGGGAGAGAAATGCACTACTTGAATTATAAACTGCTGGTGTTCAAACATCACATACTGCTGTCATGACTTTCTGCAGATCAAAGTAAAAAGCTGATGAAGATGGTGTGTGCGTGTGTGTGTGTGTGTGTGTGTGTGTGTGTGTGTGCAGGTTTTAAGGCCCTGCTGCGGTACGAGGGATTCGACAGCGACTCCACCAGAGACTTCTGGTTGAACCTGTGTGTGCCCGACATCCACCCGGTGGGCTGGTGTGCTGCTGGGGGGAAACCTCTGGTCCCCCCTCAGAGTAAGACACACAAACACACATCATACAGAGTGTGTGACAACGTCACAGAAGGGTCCCGACAGAGAGAGACCTTTCTGTTACAGAGGGGGAGGATTTTTCTCTCTGCAAACACACCAGACTCCATTGATAAAAACAGTGATTTAAGCTCTCAGGAGGAGCTGCTCTGCTGCCTCCATCGGTCCGTCACAGATGATCCATCACAACAAAACAACACACACTAAGTGACAGAGGCGGCTGCAGATCAACAAGTCCCATGTTCTGTGAGATACTTTAAAGGTCCCATATGATACTCCTTTTCAGCAGGCTCACATCGGCCTCAGAGGTCTCAGAGGTCTCAGAGGTCCCAGAACGTCACTTTGAAGTCTGTTGCCTAAAAACCCAGTTTGTTCCTGGCCTTCAGCCAGCCTGTAACTCCCTCTACTGAGCTCTACTGAGAATAAGCTGTTTCTGTGTCTGTAGCTTTAAATGATAATGAGCTGTGCCTGTCCACGCCCCTCCCGCTCCGGTACCATGCGCTAATTCGGTTGCTATTGGCCGGCTCTGCCTTCAGTCAAAGAGGGACAGGCACCTTCCTTCAACACCGACTCTGGTTGGCTATTGTAGGCTGAGAATCAGTAATGGAAGCTCCTATTGGATCAAATGAGACCTCTATAGAAAGCTGAGAAGCTCGCCTCCACTTTGATAGCGGAACGGAGCGGCACTTCAAAGGGAATATGAAGTTATTACAGTAAATACACGGGGAAATGCGGCATTTCTGACGGCTGATTAGTAACGACGAACGGCGATCCGTGGATACTTACTGATGGAATAATGCTTTTGGACTAAATACTTTACTGGATTATATCATCTGGACCTTTAGCAATGTACCAGGAGGGAATGTATGAAAATAATATGCATCAGTGGAATACAGCGAGCCTTCATCGGTGAGTTACGTCAGTTTGGTAAATGTTTGTTTATGTTCTGTTGCCGTTGATTGCACCCGCTGTGGTGATTGGATCTTTTAATGGTTCATATCAATCGAATCTTGAGCTTGATCGTAGCTTTCCAACGATGTGACACACGAGCGGCAACATGAAGTTATCATCGTAGCTGCAGGGCAAATGTTGTAGTAATCGCGATGACGGCCCGCCGGCGGGCTGTAGAGTGGTAACGGGTTTTAACGTAGTATAAGGAAACTATGTTACCAACAGTAACTTACGTTAGCTGCTATGCTAAAACCACATTCAACAGGCTATCACGCTCGGTAGGCCGATACAGTAAAGCATCATAACCTCAGACGAAGGAGGTAAAAATAGACTCCTGTGCTCGTTTGTGCAGCCAACAACAGAGCACCTGCCGTGCTTCGCCCGTACCTTCGCCATGTTTATTTTACCGGAGCAGCGTTTGCGAGACGAACAAAATAGCGCCCGCGAGGAAGTTTCAGGGGGCAGACCAAACATTTATCTGGGGTGAGGTCACCAACCTGGAGGAGGTGTTATTGCCCTTCATGACGTCATGTAGGGAAAAGCTGCAATCGGGCTGTTTCAGCACACACTTTCTGAGAAGTGGAGCAAGAGAGGAGAGGACAGACTTTTGTCATGTCGGGGGGGTTTGTAGACGGGCTGGGGGCGCATGTTATTGTTAGGAAACCATTCCAAAGGGAATTCTGCATAATATGTAATAATGTATATTCATTTGCATAATGTAATATGTATAATAATATAATACCTTTAACATTATAACATTTAAATAACACGTATGTGTGTGTGTGTGTGTGTGTGTGTGTGTGTGTGTGCGTGTGTGCGTGTGTGCGTGCGTGCGTGCGTGTGTGTGTGTGTGTGTGTCAGCCATCCTGCACAGATTCACTAACTGGAAAACGTTTCTGATCAAAAGACTGACGGGGTCCAAAACGCTGCCGGCAGACTTCTCCTCCAAGGTCAGACACGTTTTACTTTACTACACTTGTGAGGACCCGAAACGACAGAATCCACTCACTAGCTAACGTCTAGCTAACGTCCTCACTAGCTCACAGTGTGTCCTCGTCCTCGCCAGGTGCAGGAGGGCATGCAGGTCCCCTTTAAGAAGCAGATGAGGGTGGAGGTGGTGGATAAAGCTCACCTGTGCCGGACGCGGGTCGCTCTGGTGGAACAGGTGAGACTCAAACAGCCACTAAACATTTGAAATGTTTATATTTTTTGTATTTATGTGTGTGTGTGTGTGTGTGTGTTGTTGCAGGTGATCGGCGGCCGGCTCCGTCTGGTGTACGAGGAGTGTGAGGACGGGACGGACGACTTCTGGTGTCACATGTACAGTCCTCTGATCCACAGCATCGGCTGGTCCCGCTCCATCGGACACCGCTTCAAGCGATCCGGTGGGCCCCGTCTCTGGAGTCATTCAGCTGGAACAAACCAGCAGCTGCAGTCACATGTTTATCTTTCATTCAGCTGAATGGGATGTGATCTAATGCAGTGTGCTGTTTCAGCTGAGTGACAGGAGGAGCAGTGGTGAACATGCATTAATCCTCCTCTGCAGCGTCCTCTCTGCTCCAACCCTTTCAGCTATATCTGGTAGTTTTGATCGGCTCCCTGGAGATCTGTGTATTTATATCATCTCTCAGCTTTGTACTTGTTCTTGTTGCGTCGCTCTGAATCAAGCAACAGCTCACAACATCATACATTTCCAAGAACCTACACCTGAATACATGTTTTACAGCCAAGCAGCCAACTGAGAAATAAAAACACCTCTGAAGAGCTGCACTTCCTCTCTTGTCCACTTGAGGCTGTCTCCACCAATAGAGCCTCGTGTTAAATGTCCAACTTTACAGCAGAAATAAACTTTTGTTGCTCCGGGCTGTGAACGTGTTTTCTTCTAACAGACCAGCCAATGCGTTTGTGCACCAGACTGCATTCAGAAAACCTTCCGTTTAAGCCAGCAGCAGATGAATAACTACACAGTGAGCGTGAAGAAAAATCTGTTTCTGTTTCCAGATGTTTCCAAGAAGCTGAGCGCTCTGACTGATGCTCCTGGACAGCTGTTTGCCAAGGTGAGAACCACATGATCACCTGCAGTCTGTCTGTTACCCTGGCAGAGCAGTACAACACCTCACTGTGTTTCACACTCACAGACATGCAGAATACCTTTGATCCAACACTTTCATCTTACAGTTTGGTTGGTTAAAAAGAGTCCTGTGTCTACCTGTGCAGGTGAAGGAGGTGGATCAGAGCGGCCCCTGGTTTGAAGACGGGATGAAGCTGGAGGCCATCGACCCTCTGAACCTGTCTGCCATCTGTGTGGCCACAGTGAGGAAGGTGAGGCCCAGCAGGGACCTGAACCAGTTCCAGACTTGGTCCATGAACCAGATCCAGACTCTGTAAACCTGTCGTCCCCTCTCTCCAGGTCCTGGCAGACGGGTATCTGATGATCGGGATCGATGGTTCGGAGGCTGCTAACGGGTCAGACTGGTTCTGTTATCACTCCACGTCTCCCTCCATCTTCCCTGCCGGCTTCTGTGAGATCAACAACATCGAGCTGACGCCCCCCAGAGGTACAGCTGCATCATTACAGCTGCATGATTAATTTCTTACCCTAAAGTAATCTGTAGTCTGACAGCGTCTTCTGTCTTTGTGTCCGTCAGGTTACAGCATCCTTCCCTTCAGATGGTTTGAGTATCTGAAGGAGAGCAAATCTGTGGCTGCTCCTGTCACGCTCTTCAACAAGGTCAGAGACCAAAAAACTCCTCTGCAGCTCTTTTAAGAATCTTCTAAGACAGTCTGAAAGGACGCAAAGATTGTAAAAGTTTAATACAAATATCTGATGGTTCTGTCAGGTGATGTGTTCTAAAATATGTTTATCGCCATCCTCCATGATACTGACCCCCGTGTTTCCTCCGTCAGGACGTCCCTAACCACGGTTTCCGTCCAGGTATGAAGCTCGAGGCTGTTGACCTCATGGAGCCCAGGTTGGTCTGTGTCGCAACGGTGACCCGCATCGTCCACCGGTTGCTACGGATACACTTTGATGGCTGGGAGGACGAGTACGATCAATGGGTTGACTGTGAGTCACCTGACCTATACCCAGTGGGCTGGTGTCAGCTGACGGGGTACCAGCTGCAGCCGCCCGCCGTCAACGCAGGTCAGTACTCAGAATACAGAGTCCTGTTACTCAGAGTACTGTAGTCCTGTTACTCAGAATACTGTAGTCCTGTTACTCAGAGTACTGTAGTCCTGTTACTCAGAGTACTGTAGTCCTGTTACTCAGAGTACTTCAGTCCTGTTACTGAGAGTACTGTAGTCCTGTTACTCAGAGTACTGTAGTCCTGTTACTCAGAGTACTGTAGTCCTGTTACTCAGAGTACTGTAGTCCTGTTACACTGAGTAATGTAGTCCTGTTACTCAGAGTACTGTAGTCCTGTTACTCAGAGTACTGTAGTCCTGTTACTCAGAGTACTGTAGTCCTGTTACTCAGAATACTGTAGTCCTGTTACTCAGAGTACTGTAGTCCTGTTACTCAGAGTACTTCAGTCCTGTTACTCAGAGTACTGTAGTCCTGTTACTCAGAGTACTGTAGTCCTGTTACTCAGAATACTGTAGTCCTGTTACTCAGAGTACTGTAGTCCTGTTACTCAGAGTACTTCAGTCCTGTTACTGAGAGTACTGTAGTCCTGTTACTCAGAGTACTTCAGTCCTGTTACTCAGAGTACTGTAGTCCTGTTACTCAGAGTACTGTAGTCCTGTTACTCAGAATACTGTAGTCCTGCTACTCAGAATACTGTAGTCCTGTTACTCAGAGTACTGTAGTCCTGCTACTCAGAATACTGTAGTCCTGTTACTCAGAGTACTGTAGTCCTGTTACTCAGAGTACTGTAGTCCTGCTACTCAGAATACTGTAGTCCTGTTACTCAGAGTACTGTAGTCCTGTTACTCAGAGTACTTCTGTCCTGTTACTCAGAGTACTGTAGTCCTGTTACTCAGAGTACTATAGTCCTGCTACTCAGAGTACTTTAGTCCTGCTACTCAGAGTACTTTAGTCCTGCTACTCAGAGTACTGTAGTCCTGCTACTCAAAGTACTGTAGTCCTGTTACTCAGAGTACTTCAGTCCTGTTACTCAGAGTACTGATGTCGTGTTGAAAGTGTAATCTTTGTGTTTCAGGCTCCAGAGATCTTCAGTCTGCAGCTTCCAAACAGAGGAAGAAATCCCAGCAGTACAAAGGACAGAAGAAAAGTACGTCTGTAAACAGCAAATATAATCAGATGTTTCAAAGATCAATTTTAAATAACACAGCACATAAAACAGCGTCAGCACTGTGTACACTTTTGTAACACGTCGTCATCACAGTCGACTCTTTCAAAGTTCCTGACTCTGACTCTTTCTGCTCTCAGAGAGGAAGCTGCCGATCACCAAGCGCCCTGTCAGCCTCTCCGGCGCCGTGGTTACGGGCGTCCCCAGGAGCCTTTCAGGAGATGAGAACGAGACTCCGCCCAATTACCCATCACCCCCCACTCCAGCCTCAGCAGCCCAGCCCCCCTCTGTGGACCCAGAGAGCAGCCCCAACACTGAGGGGGGGGCAGGTACACACGAACACACACACACACACACACACATTTATACTACATAAATAACAGATAACAACACTTCCCACTGAGAGGAGACGTTCGAGTACTCGGTTTGTGCTTCAGAGCTGTAAAACAACACTTCACTTACTGTGTGGAAAACTTCACAATTTTAGGTTTAAGTTTATTATTTATTTGTTGAGTCATTGTGTGTTTAATTTAAACTTGTTTGTTAACTGAATGATGGTTTCAGTCAGTCACAGTTGGTTTTTTAACAAAGGACTAATTTAAAGGCTCTGGAATGTGGCTGAGAACATTTACTCTTAAAGTACTTCCATTTAATGTTTAGTGACACTCTGGGTAATGTTGACAGCTTTAGTAGCTTTGCAGGTTGAGATCATCAATTAAAAACAAAGCTCATACATGATCATAGGTTATAACAGGTGGTCTTTGTTTCTGCAGGTTCTCAGATCAAAGAGGAGAACGTGGAGGGATCAGAGTTTTCTTCAGAAAGGACTGAAACAGAAACCAACGGATCCTCTGGGGATTTGTTTAACAACCAGCACCAGTAGGCCTCATCCATCCCTCTCTTTATCCCTCCGTCCATCCGTCCATCTGTGTCCAGAATCATGAGAGTCGATGCTCATGAATTCATTTACTGTGACTCATTTGATTTCTTTGAGTTATACGGTGATAACTCTTTGGGGCCGTCCTCCATCTCTACATCCTGCTCACTCTTCCTCTTGGTGCTCGTTCAGACCAGGAGGTGATTGAAGCTCTGTGAAGTCGTCAGAGGTGAAGCTAACATTAACGAAATCCAGGTCCTGAATCTTCAGCTCTTCATGTTGGAAAATCATTTTTTAAACAAATCAATAAGATAATAAGATCGTTAATTCTGGCTACAGCCCTGACATCCTGCAGTCTGTTGGTGGGTTACAGTTAGGGCAGGCTATGTGTAGCTCACCAAGCTAGCTGGCTTTAAAATGTGACTGAAGTCTGGTTTGAATGTTCCTCTGCCTGGAAATTCTTTGAGTAAGAACACAACTCTTGTCTTTTTAAATGGTTAATTCAGGGCTAATCTTCCAGGGAGCATGCTAGCGCCAGCTAGCATGCTTGTCGACTTAATATTCAGTCTCCAGCTAACTTTGACCGTTGTTGATTTATGTGCCAATCATTGAAGGCTGGTGTTATTCTCTGTTCTGGAACGTTCTCTTCTCTCTCGTCTCTCCCGAGACGAAACACCTTCCTCTCATTTCATAGACACGAGGAGGAAAGAGTCTTGTGACTGAGCCACACGGGCAAACAGACAGATGAAGGAGATCCATGAGACAGGTTCTCCTCTTTGGTTCCTCTGAGAGAAAAAAAACTTTTGTAGAACGTTTTTCAACGCCAAGATCTCTGTTGTCTGTAAATGTGACGTGGTGCGTTCAAGGGTCAAAACTCTTGACATTATAATGTTAATACTGGATGCTGTGTAATGTCATGTTGAGATTAGCAGTCATTTAAAAACTCTGTGTGCGTGTGTGTGCTGTGTGTGAGTGTGTGTGTGTGTGCGTGCGTGTGTGTGTGCTGTGTTTGGATTCTGACATTGTTTAAACGGTGACTCGTACAGAGTCGTTGTCAGATCATCATCTTGTTGTTTTGAAGCAGACACACATGAGGGACGTTCAGCGGGAGGCCTCGTCTCGTCCTCTTGATGATGAAAACTCACTCTTGTTCCGTCTCTTCTCTGTGGCT
>NW_027211724.1:499612-512112 GCF_022749685.1 Semicossyphus pulcher | reverse complement strand
TTAAATGGAAAGAGATAAAAAGAGAAAGATATCTGACAGAGTGCCAGAGATGCACAGGATGACTGTGTGTGTGTGTGTGTGTGTGTGTGTGTGTGCGTGCGTTACCATGGCGAGGACGGGTCCAGAGGACATGTATTTGCAGAGACCAGCGTAGAAAGGCATGTCCTTCAGGTCCAGGTAGTGCTTCTTCATGTGGTCCTCAGAGGCCTGCAGACAGAGCGTCACTTACTACCTTCATGTTTTCATGTCTCATCAACAACACGCGATGGGTCTGTAGCACACTGTGTGTACATGATGACACATATGATAACTTGTGTTGTGAAGCTGTAGCTGTACAAACAGTGAACTGGAGGCGACACACCTGAACAGACCCTTTAGTTTAGCATGATGCTCTGCTAACTGTGCACAGTGCTGGGACAGGTTAGCCTTAGCGTCAGTGTGTTAGCATGATTAGCTGTTGTGCTGGGTTGTGTTCTCCCCCTTTGATCCTTACAAGTTATAAATGTCCACCTGTAGATGACACGTCGCTGTTTATCTCAGCTTCACCGGATGGTTCTGAAGAAAACTGAAGCTTGAGTTCATCCTCTCACACACACGCACACGCACACGCACACGCACACGCACACACACACGCACACACACGCACACACACACGATTCATTTACACCCAGGGAGGGGATCAACGCTGCCAAGCACAACAGCTGGGAATAACTTTCCTGAGTGTGTGATAGTGATACAAGTGTGAGTCCTTCAGAGGAGCTGTCACATTCAGCAGCTCAGCAGCTGTCATCTCCTCCCCCGGATCCCATGGCTACTCCGTGTGTGCTGCGCTTGTACCTTAGTGAGGAGCAGCACACCTGCCACACCTGTCAGGAGCTCGAAGAGCACCTCCTACTTTACACCAGTTTAAAAGTTAGGAGGAGTTGATGTGAACTAAACCTTTTCATGCTGTTAGACGACCTGCTCTTTGTTCAGCTCTCTCTTCATCAAATAAAGTCCTGCACAGACTTATAACCACCGTCCGGCTGTCGTCATGGTTACCTGCATGAATTTGGCAGCAACCAGCCTGAAGCCTCTGGTCTCAAAACGCTTGATGATCTCACCACACAGTCCTCTCTGGACGCCATCGGGCTTCACGGCAATGAAGGTACGCTCCATGTCGGCTGAGAGAAGGCTGCAGACACACGGCACCACAGAAGAAGAAAGAGCTCATTTTAACACAGTGATACATAATGAGAGGCCTGCACCATGTGTTACTGAGACTCACACACACACACACACACACACACACACAGGTCACACACACACACACAAACTGGAAACCAGTGGCCTCTCAGGCTCTCTGGTTCCTTCTGTGTAACAGTGGCTGAAAGCGTCCTGGTGGAAACATGTCCATCATGAGTCCCTGACTAATCGTGGATGTCAGTAACTCCGTGTTGGTTTCCTGTTTGTGGATCTGATTCCCCCCATTAGAGAAACGTCACTCTGCTGAATGTGAAACTGCCCCTGAGTGATTCTGGCGACGTCTTCTTCTCTTTCAGCGGTGAGGAAGCATCGGCTGAAAGACGACACCGGCGCAGACAAAGCTTTCTAATTATACTGCCCGCTGGTATCTGTTCATGTGAAGCTGATACGCTGACGGCAGCTGGCTCTGGCAGGAATTCAGGCTGAGAGGGCGGAAAACCCCGACGGCTCCAGGGGTGATGTTTCTGAGAGTCTAATTAGGGTTCGGGGTCACATATCGAGGTCATGTTCTGCTCATTTATCAAACACAACGTTTTACCAGATGACCGACAGTGGGACGGTTTCACTGGTTCTGTTAGTCCAGCTTCATCACTCCTGTTATTATTGTAACTCTATGAACTGAACTCTGCAGTTAATCTACATGGTGAGGCTAGTGAGGCTCATGCTAACAAACAGGACACGATCAAACATTCTGCTAAGAACTGATCGCTGAAGTCTGCAGTCAGTTTGTTTGTTTTATTTAGTTGATTAAATTATTGTTGCTGTGTTTGTCACTGAGGCTTCTGTGTTTGTCCTCTGCTTTTATAAAAAGCTGCCCACGCCTTCACTCCTTCAGTGTCCTCGAACAGACACTTCTGACCTCTGACCTCCACGTGAGTACAGAGACTTCCTGTAAAGAGCGGAATCATTTAACTTCTATAATTAAAACAGTCAATCAGTTCATTTGCTGACACAGAGATGCTTCTGTATGACGTCGAGCTTCAGCGGACCAATCAGGACGGCTCTCACTGAGGGGTGGAAGCAGACCAAAGGGCCACATCGTGTGCTCGTCACCAGCGTGGATGGAGACTTTCAGGCAACAGGAAGTGTTTGCTGTAGTTCAGGTGAATCATGTGACCTCAAAGTAAATTGAATATTTACATCTGATAAAACTGAGTGTGTCTTCGTCTGTTACGTGTTTTTATGTAGAGACAATATTATTTTTATTAACTACTTTACTTGTAAAATGATAAATGTCAAACTTTCATTTGTTTTCTGTCTTGTTCTAAAATACTTGTAGACTTTGACTTTCTCAGGTTCTCAACAAAAGATATAAAACCAAAGGTTTGTGGAGGACGGCGGAACGTCCAGACTAAAAACACTGGTGTTCCTTTGAGCCCACAGACCTGTGAGGAACCGATCGCCGGTCTCTGTCCCTCGTTTGGTCTTGAACGCACCACCAGTCTGCAGCTGTTCAGCGCGTCAGTGCAACAAACACATGTGTTGCTGCAGGATGACACAGGCTTACTACATGCTTTATAATGAGTCCATATAACGTCCTCTCTGAGCAAAGAAATAAACGAGTGTCTGCAGCCAATGAATGTCCAACATGTGCATCACATGACAAACCTGCCAACACTGAAACTAACAGTTAGCGTGGCTCAGACACAAGAAGCAGAGCGAACACCTGCAGTAAATGCACATGTGCTGCTCGCAGACTCTCGAGAGCTCCTGTTCAGTGGCTGTATGGTCCGTGTCATACCTGTACCTGTATCATCAGAGACAAACAACACGTGGATTCAGGTGGTCATATCTACCTTGGTTTCGGGTTGAGGAGAACTTGTGAAGACGAGCAGCGGGGATGCGATCACCGAGGCCAAAGACCCGAAAAGGAGCTCTATATAAAGGCTTTACTGTGGGAGGGGGGCGTCAAAAATGTGTGTGTGTGTGTGTGTGTGTGTGTGTTTGTGTGTGTGTGTTTGTGTGTTGGGGGGTGGACTTTGTGTGTTCACTATGAGTGGCTGAATCTCTGTTGCTGGTTGAAAAATCTGTCCAAGAAGAGTCACAAGTTCAGATCTGTGTGTGCGTGTGTGTGTGTGTGTGTGTGTGTGTGTGTGTGTGTGTGTGTTCATCTATCTCTGTGGGGACCAGTTTGATCCTAAAACATTCTGTAGAAGCTTTGTTACAATCTTCCTGACTTAAAATCGTCTGAGCTCGCAAAAATAGATTTCAGAAAGCGAGGATTACTTTTGTTCAAACTGAGGAGACGTTCAGAAAGAGAGGACGATATTTATAAACGTAAGGAACATTGTGGAGAGTGAGGACAAGTTCAGGTGTGTGTGTGTGTGTGCCTGTTTACCTATCTTTGTGGGGACCCATTTCAATTTTAGATCTTGAAAGTGAGGACATCTGTGCACAGAGGAACATTTCCAAAAGAGAAGTCATTTCTTTAAGAAAGAGTTGACTTAAAAAAAAACTGAGGCTGTGCTCAGAAGGACAGAAGGTTTGGAAGACATTTTTAAGGAATGGAAATTTGTGCAAAGAGAAAATGTTCAGAGAGAGACGACTTTTCTTTAAATTTACAACATTTTTTTAAATTGATGACTTTTTTTTCAATTGAAAAATGTTTTTAAATTGACGACATTTTTGAGAAATGGGGACATGAGAGGAAAGTGTGTAAATCTTTCTAAAGTTAGAATTTTTCTTGGAATGGCACACTGTCTCTAAAACCACAGTACCCATGATCCTCGGTTGCCATTACGCTCCACACAGAGCTGCTTGGAGCTCAGGAAACTAATACAGAAGTGTAGCATGAATTTCTTTATGGTGGGTAAAAATAACCAAACAGGATTATGAGGAACAATCGGTGATCGAGCACATGGAGGGGATGTGAACAGCTGATGTGTAAGTAAAGCAGCAGGTGGCTGAGTTCAGTGCTGACAGGACTGAGTCGGAGCCAACACGCTGACTGTATGTATGAGGGAGGAGTCCCTCACTATGAGATGCTACTGACTGAGTCCATACAAGAACCAACTGATGTCAGTGAGTTTGTGGTGTCCTGTGCACACATCAGAAAGAGCTGTTTTATATAGTTTTTATTTTTGCTTCATTCAGTCAAATTAACGTGTTTCTGTTTGTCTGACTGGATGATTTTATTATCTTCTGGTTACTGAAAAATAAATCAATTTACAATTTAATTAATAGATTAAATATGTGATTGAAAGGTCCAAACAC
The DNA here is from genome assembly GCF_022749685.1 of Semicossyphus pulcher. Classification (NCBI taxonomy): domain Eukaryota; kingdom Metazoa; phylum Chordata; class Actinopteri; order Labriformes; family Labridae; genus Semicossyphus; species Semicossyphus pulcher. The sequence continues at coordinate 507,654 of NW_027211724.1, read as the reverse complement.
CAACCGAACACATGACTGTCACTGCAGTGAAGGGATGATGCTACTGGGATGGGCTAAGCTAGGTAGCTTTAGCAGTTGTTTAGCGGGAAACCATGATTAGATAATTCTGCTTCTTTTTTAGATAAATGGATGACGACCCCTAAACCAGGAAGTCAGTTAATGTTGATGGATGCTCTTTAATAAAACGAGATGTAGCAAAATGTCAGTAAACTTTAGTGCTACAGCTAGCCGTAGCTACAGCTAGCTGTGGCGACTTTGCCAGCTAGGCTATACTTGATACAGCACTCTTTCTGTTACATTATGCACATTTCTATCTATATATAGTCACATGAGTAACATATATGACAGGACCATTAGAACATATCAGTATATCAGACATACAGTCAGCGTGTTGGCTCAGACTCAGTCCTGTCAGCACGGCCATGTTTGCTCTGCAGGCTGAACTCAGTCACCTGCTGCTTCACTCAGATATCAGTGTTCACATTTCCTGCTGCATCAGTCCGTTCATGAGACCGACCACCAGACAGACGGGCCGATAACACGTCCTAAAGTCAGAGCGTCTAAATGCACATTTAGTAACCAAGCTTTGTCCACATAATAACTTACAGAACTTTTTTATGGAATAAATCGACTCCGAGGCCCTTAGAGCATTGAGAGACATCCAATCAGAGAGCCTCAGATTCTGTCGCCATGCAGCTGAAGGCGGAGTTTAGATAGAGTCAAATCTGAGTCGCTGGAAAAATTTGCTTAGCTCCGCCCCCTCAGTTTCTGTTGCTATCCTGTCAATCTTTTCATCTTTGCACAAATTATTTACAGTTTGCAACAACTGGTCAGATTTACTACAAACACTTTGTCATTGTCAAAGTTTTTATCAGCTGTAGGTAGCTAGCAAGTAAGCTAAAGTTAGCTCCATGAGTAACAGATAGAAGCTAAGGCTAGCATGTCCCAGATCATCAATAAAATGTGTTCTTTGAGTTTGTTTTGCAAAGTAATTAGTAAAGTCTGTTCAGAAACACAGGACTGTCAGCCAAGGCAGGACGGCAGCAAGCTAGTAAGCTAGTTAGTTAGCTTAAGCAGAAGGTTAGCCTGTATCTTCCCTCTCCATCATGTTTGTATTGAACTATGACCTCATGTAGTTACTAAGACATGGATTAGTCAAAACAGGTGTTCCCACTGAAAGAGAACAGGGAGGAAGTAGCAGTCAGTATTTTGATATGGTTGACTAAGGATAGCTATGCTACCCTCCCAGCTAGCCTTCACATGATAGTGCTCCAGATGCTAATGCTACTTACAAGTTAATGCATCGGTAACAATATGCAAAAAGTAGAATCAGTAATGACACAGCTTGACAGGAGGGCTTCCACCTGCACAGCGCGTGCTTCGTGCCGTGTGCTGAGCTCACAGAAACTGTTCATGCTGAATGCAGCCGATCACTTGTGATCCAGCATTTCTCTGTGTGATCGATTTCCATCACACTTTCCTCCTGCTGCTTCGTGAACAGGTGGAATGTGTTATATAAGTGGGGGTCTCATCCTGCACCTGTTATATAATAACTGAATTTAGACAGCAACACACACACACACACACACACACACACACACACACACACACACACACACACTCCAACACTCTCCACTATATGTGTCTTTAATCTGAAGCTCCAACCTTCACCCTTCCCCCAAATTTGACCCTAAATATAAACCTTCTCCTAATCAGGGATGGAAAGCTGTCCTCCCTGGGGGGGCGCTGGTCCAATCTACAGTCCTGGGGGGGGGGGGGTAAAACACACCTCCCCTCTCACGCACACACTCCAGGTTTTAAGCCTTCTTACATTGCAGAGTGTTTGGACCACAGAAAGCTGCACAAACACAGCTGAGGCCTCTAATGTTACTGATGCACGTTCCTGCTTTAACTGCAGAAGAACAATGTGGTGAAGAGCTGCTCGGACGCTGCTGCTCTAAATGTGCTAACAGAAAGCTGCTTCACTCATGACATGTTCCCACTGCAGCCAAATCAGATGACAGCCCGTCAAACAGCTGTTAATATGTTAATAAGAAGTGAAGAGACGTTTGGGTGTAAACCGTCCACACGGAAGGATTATGACGCAGAAAGCAGAGCACGAGCACCTGCTCTGTCCATTAGCTACATGCTGCAGACACTCTGCATACCTGGACTTAGAATAGGTTTGGAAAGTAGACGTTTTAATTAATGTAGCGCCATCATCAGGTCAGTATATGAATGTGTCCAATTCTTTGGTTTGTGACCAAATACCTGCAGAAATAATGACATCACTTCAGTTATTTGCTAATGTTAGCATGCTAACAGGCTCAACTTCGAGGTGAACATGGTAAACATCTGTTAGGGTGTTCTACAGTGCTAACGGGAACAATGAGGGTGCCCACATGCTAACGCAGGCATCATGATTTACCATGCTCTCTTAGCTCAGCGTGTTAGCATGCTAAACGCTATGTCACTGAGTGTAGGACGTTCGTGTGGCAGATGAAACACAGACACACAGACAGGTGAGAGCGAGGCACAGGTGTTGTTGTCCAGAGGTTTTATTTCAGTGTCTGTAGTGTGACAGCAGAGGGAGCGACAGGTCCGGAGGAGACGAGACCACGTTCGGATGTTTCTCACTGTAACACCAGAATAATCACCTTCAGACACTCCACTCGGCTTTTTAACAATGTTAAAATAAGTCAACTAAATCTATTAAAGTTTCTAAACTCCAGCAGGCTTAGTGCGACACTGTGACGGGGACAAACCGATTTAATCTCGTCTGTTGTCTTATTATGAAATCAAAGTTCTTTACTTGATCAGCCGTCGACTTCAAGAATAAAGATTCAGTTTTTATGGGAACAAATTCAACTACAGTAAAACTTTTAGATCTGTGAAAATGTATACGGTTCCTAAGAAGCTGCATGTTGAGCATGTATTTAATCCTTCTCAGACATCGTCTTCAGTATGTGACGGTTTTATACACCTACACACGGTCCTGACTGCACATTTATAATCTCTGGATTGTCTCAGGATGTCACTTCTCCCGATCAGCTGCTGTAAAACATACATGACGGAGGCAGCACCTGTTTCCTGTAACGTATTCCACCCACCCCTCCAGGCCCCGCCTCCTCCAAGGCCTCTGCTCCAATCACATCGTCTGTCTGACGCTCACAGAAATAAGGACTTGTATCGATGTAAACAACCACTTCTGTACAAAAGAAAGAAACAGAAACAACCCCAAGCTTTAGATAGAAAACAAAAGAACGATTTAACTGTACAATTCATAAAGTCGTAAATCATCATGTGTCCGTCTCCTCGTCTCACTGTACACGTTCTCTCACTTACAAATAAAAACAACAAATCAATACTTCTCCTTGAGTTAGCATCACTCGCTCTCAGCTCATACATAAAATAGAGTCTCCGTTAGTATTTGCTATTTACATGGTTGCACTATGTACACACTTTTATTTTCAGTGTTTTCAAACAGGCGACGCAGCGGACGGCCTCGACCCAAGAGGCCGCTCGCCTCCCCAAATTATGCATCCCAGCAGAATTACAGGCAGAAGCTGTGATTGGTCCAAAGGTTTGAGTAGTTTTTGTTCAGGTTCGGATTAGAGACGGTTCACTTGTGTTTCTGCACAGAACTACGGTGGGATCCATAATAAAGCGCCCGTTACCCAGGAAGTGGTCCTGAGAGAGCCACTGGCAGACTAGTGATGATGTCATCTTCGCTGGGTTTCACACTTTGTACCCGACCAATCAGCCGCTAACGTCTCAACGAGACCTTTAACAGCAGACAGAGTCCTGAAAACTCGACCCCCCCGTCTGTGAGGGGACGTTTAACTTAGTTTGGATCAGCTGGTGTTACATGAATGTTTGTATTTAGTGACCCTCAGAGCTTAAAGTTTGAGCTCACGTTCTCGGGAGTTTGAACTCTAACCGTTTTCTTGTTCTTCATGTAGTGTCCTGATTTTAAACTTTTCATGAGTTTAAAAATCTAAAGAAACTTGTTGGAAGATCAAACTTTGTCTTTTGGCCGTTTGAACTTTGTTCTCAGGAGATTTAAACTCAGTGACCTGGTGTTTGACCTGGTGTTTGTGGAGTTTAAACTCAGTGACCTGGTGTTTGACCTGGTGTTTGTGGGAGTTTAAACTCAGTGACCTGGTGTTTGACCTGGTGTTTGTGGGAGTTTAAGCTCAGTGACCTGGTGTTTGACCTGGTGTTTGACCTGGTGTTTGTGGAGTTTAAACTCAGTGACCTGGTGTTTGACCTGGTGTTTGTGGGAGTTTAAACTCAGTGACCTGGTGTTTGACCTGGTGTTTGTGGGAGTTTTAGCTCAGTGACCTGGTGTTTGACCTGGTGTTTGACCTGGTGTTTGTGGGAGTTTAAACTCAGTGACCTGGTGTTTGACCTGGTGTTTGTGGGAGTTTAAGCTCAGTGACCTGGTGTTTGACCTGGTGTTTGACCTGGTGTTTGTGGAGTTTAAACTCAGTGACCTGGTGTTTGACCTGGTGTTTGTGGGAGTTTAAACTCAGTGACCTGGTGTTTGACCTGGTGTTTGTGGGAGTTTTAGCTCAGTGACCTGGTGTTTGACCTGGTGTTTGTGGGAGTTTAAGCTCAGTGACCTGGTGTTTGACCTGGTGTTTGTGGGAGTTTAAACTCAGTGACCTGGTGTTTGTGGGAGTTTAAACTCAGTGACCTGGTGTTTGTGGGAGTTTAAACTCAGTGACCTGGTGTTTGACCTGGTGTTTGTGGGAGTTTAAGCTCAGTGACCTGGTGTTTGACCTGGTGTTTGTGGGAGTTTAAGCTCAGTGACCTGGTGTTTGACCTGGTGTTTGTGGGAGTTTAAGCTCAGTGACCTGGTGTTTGACCTGGTGTTTGTGGGAGTTTAAACTCAGTGACCTGGTGTTTGACCTGGTGTTTGTGGGAGTTTAAGCTCAGTGACCTGGTGTTTGACCTGGTGTTTGTGGGAGTTTAAACTCAGTGACCTGGTGTTTGACCTGGTGTTTGTGGGAGTTTAAGCTCAGTGACCTGGTGTTTGACCTGGTGTTTGTGGGAGTTTAAGCTCAGTGACCTGGTGTTTGACCTGGTGTTTGTGGGAGTTTAAACTCAGTGACCTGGTGTTTGACCTGGTGTTTGTGGGAGTTTAAGCTCAGTGACCTGGTGTTTGACCTGGTGTTTGTGGGAGTTTAAGCTCAGTGACCTGGTGTTTGACCTGGTGTTTGTGGGAGTTTAAGCTCAGTGACCTGGTGTTTGACCTGGTGTTTGTGGGAGTTTAAACTCAGTGACCTGGTGTTTGACCTGGTGTTTGTGGGAGTTTAAACTCAGTGACCTGGTGTTTGACCTGGTGTTTGTGGGAGTTTAAACTCAGTGACCTGGTGTTTGACCTGGTGTTTGTGGGAGTTTAAACTCAGTGACCTGGTGTTTGACCTGGTGTTTGTGGGAGTTTAAGTTCAGTGACCTGGTGTTTGACCTGGTGTTTGTGGGAGTTTAAGCTCCGCCCTGTTCTTCTTTGGAATCAAACATGTTTGTGTCGTGTTGCCGCAGGTCTCAAACTAAGCTTGTGTTCTTCTCGTGTATGCTGGAAAAGGCCTTCTGTCTGATGTGTTAAAGGTCTCGTTAAAACAGACGTGCAGGTTTTGTCCCGTCCAGAATCGAGCTCTTCACACGTCACTGTGTTCACATTCTGTTCCTGTCCTGAGTTTACCTCCAATCAGATCACCTGCTGTAAAAACATGAGAGGAAGGAGTGATGTAGCTTTGTACTGTGGGTGTGGTCAGTACACTGTGACATCACTAGTGGGCGTGGTCACAAGCTTTAAACCAGCGTGTTGTTTGACTCTAAGCTGCGACGTGTTTCTGGACGGGATCGGCCTCACTGAGCTTCACACACGCGATGTTATGGTACAAATGGAGAATGATAAAGTCTCACCGGCCACCAGAACTGAGCACAGACGACTTTTTAAACCATTTACACCTTTAAGTTAATCTGTACAAACACGTGAGCCGTCCGGACTGAAGAGTTTCACCCCGACCAGTCCAACAGCATTAATATTCATCTTACTGTAAATGATCCCCAATAATCCAACATGATGGACTCGTTAGTAGAAACGATGTCCTTCCTCATGTCAGAGCACGGCGGCTGTTTCAGCTGTTTTATATCTATGAGTGAAATCTGAGAGCAGCAAGGAGGCTTTTATTTTGAAGGGGCTGCCAAATTAGACGTTTTCTTAAAGCGACAGCATGTTGAACATGTTGCAGTGAAACTCTTCAGTTTCTGTAAAAAGTGTTTGAAATCATTTTGTCTGCAGCCGAGTGGATAAATCTTTATGAAACTAAATATTCTTTCTTTCACAATAAAACGTTAAATGAATAACGATGTGTTTGTGGAGCGTTCAGCTGCTGCTCCGGCTCGGCCTCAGACAAACTGTGTGTTTACAGCGCAGACGGCTCTCACTCGGTGAACACAGGCTGCACTCAGACTTGGTGGTGATCACAGCAGAAAAACAACAACTCTGTAGATTTCTATTATTATAGTAAATATGACTCAAGTGTGATCAGCTGTACAAACACAGAACCAATCGATTGCAACACAACTGGACTCAACTGAACCGAAACGCGACTGAAAATCTAGAAGAAAGAGTAAACAAAACCTCTCTGTGTCTCTGAGCCCTGAGGTTTGGCAAAAGTGCTTCGTTGCGGCGATAAATCGACCAACCGGCTTCACTTCCTGTCGCTCTGTTATTGCCTCGACCGTTAACTCGCCAATCCAACCAACCGGCCAATAGTAGGGCGGCTTGTTCACCTGATCCTTCCTTAAAGCCGATTGGTCGTTGAGATGTGACAGCAGTTAGATACAAACGCTGAGAAGACTTCCTCTTTCGTCTCTCGGGTGTGATGTCATCCAGTAAACACAGCTGATTGGCTGCAGTCTGACGATCAGGTCAGTCAGCTTGTGATCATCTTCAGTCACTTTGTTAAAGGAACACACCTGTTTGTGTTTGCATGTTTGAACCAGTCACACCTTTTATGTGTTTTAGATTTAAAGTCAAACGTGTGAAAGCCAGCGGCGTCCTGACCAGCATCTACCTCCAACTAAAGACATCACTTATCGTAATTCCTCTGATCGACAGCTGGTGGCGCCGACCAGGGCTGTACTCTGTAGACTGTGTAAGAAGTGGACGTAGCCTGCAGGTTGAAAAAGTAAAGGCTATGGTGAAGTGCCCTAAACCTGAATAATTTTAAATGTCCAGCAGGGGGCGACTCAGTCTGATCCCATAGAAGTCTATGAGAACATGCTCCTCCTCCTCTCCTGATGTATTCCCTCAGTAAACATGTTCCTAATGACTTTATGGTCTCAGTCTCTAGTTTCAAGTCTTCTTCAACACAGCATGATGTTCATTTAGTCACTGATGCTCCCATTGAGAGTCACACACACCAGGAAGAGGGGCGGGGTTAGGGGGGCAGGGCTACCTGTGATTGACAAGTGGCTACCATGGCGACCTGAAAAATGTTTAGCTTTTGGTTGTACTAAAAGACCAAAGAGACCCAAATTAGCATCCCAATAATATCGCTGGTACTGTGAATTACAGATGCTCTTTGCTAACTAAGCTAGTGCTAATGTTGGCTGATAATGTAGTTTCTGTTAGCCTGTCACTCTGCTCTAGCTCCACCCTCTCGTCCACTTCAGGTTCCAAGATGGCTGCGACCAATACGCCGAACTTGTGGCTTGGAAGCGGTAGAGCTTAAATCAATGAATGACGCCACAGTGGCTACGCCCACTTCTTACACAGTCATCAGCGCCCTCTGGTGGACAAAGTCTGATGATAAAATAGATTAAAATTTCCACTGAACTGAATGTTGAAGTTTCTTATTGCATGATTTATAATCTGATGCCGACACATGACGGGAGTATCAGCTGTGTAATGTAGAAGTGAAGCGACGCCTGCAGCTGACTGACACTGACAGCTGGGTCATATAAACCAGGTGTCAGTCATCCTGGTGAAGGTGCAGCGTGGACATGTTTGTAGTAACCTGGTTGAA